>NW_026947028.1:0-84424 GCF_030014385.1 Trichomycterus rosablanca | reverse complement strand
CAAAGTCTACCAAGGTATAGCAGGGTCTACCAAGGTATAGCAGGGTCTACCAAGGTATAGCAGGGTCTACCAAGGTCCAGCAAAGTCTACCAACGTATAGCAGGGTCTACCAAGGTATAGCAGGGTCTACCAAGGTATAGCAAAGTCTACCAAGGTATAGCAAAGTCTACCAAGGTATAGCAGGGTCTACCAAGGTATAGCAGGGTCTACCAAGGTATAGCAGGGTCTACCAAGGTATGGCAAAGTCTACCAAGGTATAGCAAGTTCTACCAAGGTATAGCAGGGTCTACCAAGGTATAGCAAAGTCTACCAAGGTATAGCAGGGTCTACCAAGGTATAGCAGGGTCTACCAAGGTATCGCAGGGTCTACCAAGGTATAGCAGGGTCTACCAAGGTCCAGCAAAGTCTACCAAGGTATAGCAGGGTCTACCAAGGTATAGCAGGGTCTACCAAGGTATTGCAAAGTCTACCAAGGTAAAGCAGGGTCTACCAAGGTATAGCAGGGTCTACTAAAGTATAGCAGGGTCTACCAAGGTATAGCAAAGTCTACCAAGGTATAGCAGGGTCTACCAAGGTATAGCAGGGTCTACCAAGGTATAGCAGGGTCTACCAAGGTATAGCAGGATCTACCAAGGTATAGCAGGGTCTACCAAGGTATAGCAAAGTCTACCAAGGTATAGCAAGGTCTACCAAGGTATAGCAAGGTCTACCAAGGTATAGCAGGGTCTACCAAGGTATAGCAGGGTCTACCAAGGTCCAGTAAAGTCTACCAAGGTATAGCAAAGTCTACCAAGGTATAGCAAGGTCTACCAAGGTATAGCAAAGTCTACCAAGGTATAGCAGGGTCTACAAAGGTATAGCGGGGTCTACCAAGGTTCAGCAAAGTCTACCAAGGTATAGCAAAGTCTACCAAGGTCCAGCAAAGTCTACCAAGGTATAGCAAGGTCTACCAAGGTATAGCAGGGTCTACCAAGGTATAGCAGGGTCTACCAAGGTTCAGCAAAGTCTACCAAGGTATAGCAGGGTCTACCAAGGTCCAGCAAAGTCTACCAAGGTCCAGTAAAGTCTACCAAGGTATAGCAGGGTCTACCAAGGTATAGCAAAGTCTACCAAGGTATAGCAAAGTCTACCAAGGTATAGCAAGGTCTACCAAGGTATAGCAAAGTCTACCAAGGTATAGCAGGGTCTACCAAGGTATAGCAAAGTCTACCAAGGTATAGCAAAGTCTACCAAGGTATAGCAAGGTCTACCAAGGTATAGCAGGGTCTATCAAGGTCCAGCAAAGTCTACCAAGGTCCAGTAAAGTCTACCAAGGTATAGCAAGGTCTACCAAGGTATAGCAGGGTCTACCAAGGTCCAGCAAAGTCTATCAAGGTATAGCAGGGTCTACCAAGGTATAGCAAAGTCTACCAAGGTATAGCAGGGTCTACCAAGGTATAGCAGGGTCTACCAAGGTATAGCAAAGTCTACCAAGGTATAGCAGGGTCTACCAAGGTATAGCAGGGTCTACCAAGGTATAGCAAAGTGTACCAAGGTATAGCAGGCTCTACCAAGGTATAGCAGGGTCTACCAAGGTATAGCAGGGTCTACCAAGGTCCAGCAAAGTCTACCAAGGTATAGCAAGGTCTACCAAGGTATAGCAGGGTCTACCAAGGTATAGCAAAGTCTACCAAGGTATAGCAGGGTCTACCAAGGTACAGCAGGGTCTACCAAGGTATAGCAAAGTCTACCAAGGTATAGCAGGGTCTACCAAGGTATAGCAGGGTCTACCAAGGTATAGCAAAGTCTACCAAGGTATAGCAGGGTCTACCAAGGTCCAGCAAAGTCTACCAAGGTCCAGTAAAGCCTACCAAGGTATAGCAGGGTCTACCAAGGTCCAGCAAAGTCTAGCAAGGTCCAGTAAAGTCTACCAAGGTATAGCAAAGTCTACCAAGGTATAGCAAGGTCTACCAAGGTATAGCAGGGTCTACCAAGGTCCAGCAAAGTCTATCAAGGTCCAGTAAAGTCTACCAAGGTATAGCAAGGTCTACCAAGGTATAGCCAGGTCTACCAAGGTATAGCAGGGTCTACCAAGGTATAGCAGGGTCTACCAAGGTATAGCAGGGTCTACCAAGGTCCAGCAAAGACTACCAAGGTATAGCAGGGTCTACCAAGGTCCAGCAAAGTCTACCAAGGTATAGCAGGGTCTACCAAGGTATAGCAGGGTCTACCAAGGTCCAGCAAAGTCTACCAAGGTATAGCAAAGTCTACCAAGGTATAGCAGGGTCTACCAAGGCATAGCAGGGTCTACCAAGGTATAGCAAAGTCTACCAAGGTATAGCAGGGTCTACCAAGGTATAGCAGGGTCTACCAAGGTATAGCAAAGTCTACCAAGGTATAGCAGGGTCTACCAAGGTATAGCAGGGTCTACCAAGGTATAGCAGGGCCTACCAAGGTCCAGCAAAGTCTACCAAGGTATAGCAAGGTCTACCAAGGTATAGCAGGGTCTACCAAGGTATAGCAAAGTCTACCAAGGTATAGCAGGGTCTACCAAGGTATAGCAGGGTCTACCAAGGTATAGCAAAGCCTACCAAGGTATAGCAGGGTCTACCAAGGTATAGCAAAGTCTACCAAGGTATAGCAGGGTCTACCAAGGTATAGCAGGGTCTACCAAGGTATAGCAGGGTCTACCAAGGTATAGCAGGGTCTACCAAGGTCCAGCAAAGTCTACCAAGGTATAGCAGGGTCTACCAAGGTATAGCAGGGTCTACAAAGGTATAGCAGGGTCTGCCAAGGTATAGCAGGGTCTACCAAGGTATAGCAGGGTCTACCAAGGTATAGCAAAGTCTACCAAGGTATAGCAGAGTCTACCAAGGTATAGCAAAGTCTACCAAGGTATAGCAAAGTCTACCAAGCTATAGCAGGGTCTACCAAGGTATAGCAAAGTCTACCAAGGTATAGCAGGGTCTACCAAGGTATAGCAAAGTCTACCAAGGTATAGCAGGGTCTACCAAGGTATAGCAGGGTCTACCAAGGTATAGCAGGGTCTACCAAGGTCCAGCAGGGTCTACCAAGGTCCAGCAAAGTCTACCAAGGTATAGCAGGGTCTACCAAGGTAAAGCAAAGTCTACCAAGGTATAGCAAGGTCTACCAAGGTATAGCAGGGTCTACCAAGGTATAGCAAAGTCTACCAAGGTATAGCAGGGTCTACCAAGGTATAGCAGGGTCTACCAAGGTATAGAAAAGTCTACCAAGGTATAGCAAGGTCTACCAAGGTATAGCAAGGTCTACCAAGGTATAGCAGGGTCTACCAAGGTATAGCAAAGTCTACCAAGGTATAGCAAGGTCTACCAAGGTATAGCAGGGTCTACCAAGGTATAGCAGGGTCTACCAAGGTATAGCAAAGTCTACCAAGGTATAGCAAAGTCTACCAAGGTATAGCAAGGTCTACCAAGGTTTAGCAAAGTCTACCAAGATATAGCAAAGTCTACCAAGGTATAGCAGGGTCTACCAAGGTATAGCAAAGTCTACCAAGGTATAGCAGGGTCTACCAAGGTATAGCAGGGTCTACCAAGGTCCAGCAAAGTCTACCAAGGTATAGCAAGGTCTACCAAGGTATAGCAGGGTCTACCAAGGTATAGCAGGGTCTACCAAGGTATAGCAAAGTCTACCAAGGTATAGCAGGGTCTACCAAGGTATAGCAAAGTCTACCAAGGTATAGCAGGGTCTACCAAGATATAGCAGGGTCTACCAAGGTATAGCAGGGTCTACCAAGGTATAGCAGGGTCTACCAAGGTCCAGCAAAGTCTACCAAGGTATAGCAGGGTCTACCAAGGTATAGCAGGGTCTACCAAGGTATAGCAAAGTCTACCAAGGTATAGCAGGGTCTACCAAGGTATAGCAAAGTCTACCAAGGTATAGCAGGGTCTACCAAGGTATAGCAAAGTCTACCAAGGTATAGCAGGGTCTACCAAGGTATAGCAGGGTCTACCAAGGTATAGCAGGGTCTACCAAGGTAAAGCAGGGTCTACCAAGGTTCAGCAAAGTCTACCAAGGTATAGCATGGTCTACCAAGGTATAGCAAAGTCTACCAAGGTATAGCAAGGTCTACCAAGGTATAGCAGGGTCTACCAAGGTATAGCAAAGTCTACCAAGGTATAGCAAAGTCTACCAAGGTATAGCAGGGTCTACCAAGGTATAGCAGGGTCTACCAAGGTATAGCAAAGTCTACCAAGGTATAGCAGGGTCTACCAAGGTCCAGCAAAGTCTACCAAGGTATAGCAAGGTCTACCAAGGTATAGCAGGGTCTACCAAGGTATAGCAAAGTCTACCAAGGTATAGCAGGGTCTACCAAGGTATAGCAAAGTCTACCAAGGTATAGCAGGGTCTACCAAGGTATAGCAAAGTCTACCAAGGTATAGCAGGGTCTACCAAGGTATAGCAGGGTCTACCAAGGTATAGCAGGGTCTACCAAGGTATAGCAGGGTCTACCAAGGTATAGCAGGGTCTACCAAGGTCCAGCAAAGTCTACCAAGGTATAGCAGGGTCTACCAAGGTATAGCAAGGTCTACCAAGGTATAGCAGGGTCTACCAAGGTATAGCAGGGTCTATCAAGGTCCAGCAAAGTCTACCAAGGTCCAGTAAAGTCTACCAAGGTATAGCAAGGTCTACCAAGGTATAGCAGGGTCTACCAAGGTCCAGCAAAATCTACCAAGGTATAGCAGGGTCTACCAGGGTCCAGCAAAGTCTACCAAGGTATAGCAAGGTCTACCAAGGTATAGCAGGGTCTACCAAGGTCCAGCAAAGTCTACCAAGGTAAAACAAGGTCTACCAAGGTATAGCAGGATCTACCAAGGTCCAGCAAAGTCTACCAAGGTCCAGTAAAGTCTTCCAAGGTATAGCAAGGTCTACCAAGGTCCAGCAAAGTCTACCAAGGTCCAGTAAAGTCTTCCAAGGTATAGCAGGGTCTACCAAGGTCCAGCAAAGTCTACCAAGGTATAGCAAGGTCTACCAAGGTATAGCAGGGTCTACCAAGGTCCAGCAAAGTCTACCAAGGTCCAGTAAAGTCTTCCAAGGTATAGCAGGGTCTACCAAGGTCCAGCAAAGTCTTCCAAGGTATAGCAGGGTCTACCAAGGTCCAGCAAAGTCTACCAAGGTATAGCAAGGTCTTCCAAGGTATAGCAAAGTCTACCAAGGTATAGCAGGGTCTACCAAGGTCCAGCAAAGTCTACCAAGGTATAGCAAGGTCTTCCAAGGTATAGCAGGGTCTACCAAGGTATAGCAAAGTCTACCAAGGTATAGCAGGGTCTACCAAGGTATAGCAAAGTCTACCAAGGTATAGCAGGGTCTACCAAGGTATAGCAAAGTCTACCAAGGTATAGCAGGGTCTACCAAGGTATAGCAAAGTCTACCAAGGTATAGCAGGGTCTACCAAGGTATAGCAAAGTCTACCAAGGTATAGCAGGGTCTACCAAGGTATAGCAGGGTCTACCAAGGTATAGCAGGGTCTACCAAGGTATAGCAGGGTCTGCCAAGGTCCAGCAAAGTCTACCAAGGTCCAGTAAAGTCTACCAAGGTATAGCAGGGTCTACCAAGGTATAGCAGGGTCTACCAAGGTATAGCAGGGTCTACCAAGGTCCAGTAAAGTCTACCAAGGTATAGCAAGGTCTAACAAGGTATAGCAGGGTCTACCAAGGTATAGCAAAGTCTACCAAGGTATAGCAGGGTCTACCAAGGTATAGCAAAGTCTACCAAGGTATAGCAGGGTCTACCAAGGTATAGCAAAGTCTACCAAGGTATAGCAGGGTCTACCAAGGTATAGCAGGGTCTACCAAGGTATAGCAAAGTCTACCAAGGTATAGCAGGGTCTACCAAGGTATAGCAAAGTCTACCAAGGTATAGCAAAGTCTACCAAGGTATAGCAAAGTCTACCAAGGTATAGCAGGGTCTACCAAGGTACAGCAGGGTCTACCAAGGTATAGCAGGGTCTACCAAGGTATAGCAGGGTCTACCAAGGTATAGCAAAGTCTACCAAGGTATAGCAGGGTCTACCAAGGTATAGCAGGGTCTACCAAGGTATAGCAGGGTCTACCAAGGTCCAGCAAAGTCTACCAACGTATAGCAGGGTCTACCAAGGTATAGCAGGGTCTACCAAGGTATAGCAAAGTCTACCAAGGTATAGCAAAGTCTACCAAGGTATAGCAGGGTCTACCAAGGTATAGCAGGGTCTACCAAGGTATAGCAGGGTCTACCAAGGTATGGCAAAGTCTACCAAGGTATAGCAAGTTCTACCAAGGTATAGCAGGGTCTACCAAGGTATAGCAAAGTCTACCAAGGTATAGCAGGGTCTACCAAGGTATAGCAGGGTCTACCAAGGTATAGCAGGGTCTACCAAGGTATAGCAGGGTCTACCAAGGTCCAGCAAAGTCTACCAAGGTATAGCAGGGTCTACCAAGGTATAGCAGGGTCTACCAAGGTATTGCAAAGTCTACCAAGGTAAAGCAGGGTCTACCAAGGTATAGCAGGGTCTACTAAAGTATAGCAGGGTCTACCAAGGTATAGCAAAGTCTACCAAGGTATAGCAGGGTCTACCAAGGTATAGCAGGGTCTACCAAGGTATAGCAGGATCTACCAAGGTATAGCAGGGTCTACCAAGGTATAGCAAAGTCTACCAAGGTATAGCAAGGTCTACCAAGGTATAGCAAGGTCTACCAAGGTATAGCAGGGTCTACCAAGGTATAGCAGGGTCTACCAAGGTCCAGTAAAGTCTACCAAGGTATAGCAAAGTCTACCAAGGTATAGCAAGGTCTACCAAGGTATAGCAAAGTCTACCAAGGTATAGCAGGGTCTACAAAGGTATAGCGGGGTCTACCAAGGTTCAGCAAAGTCTACCAAGGTATAGCAAAGTCTACCAAGGTCCAGCAAAGTCTACCAAGGTATAGCAAGGTCTACCAAGGTATAGCAGGGTCTACCAAGGTATAGCAGGGTCTACCAAGGTTCAGCAAAGTCTACCAAGGTATAGCAGGGTCTACCAAGGTCCAGCAAAGTCTACCAAGGTCCAGTAAAGTCTACCAAGGTATAGCAGGGTCTACCAAGGTATAGCAAAGTCTACCAAGGTATAGCAAAGTCTACCAAGGTATAGCAAGGTCTACCAAGGTATAGCAAAGTCTACCAAGGTATAGCAGGGTCTACCAAGGTATAGCAAAGTCTACCAAGGTATAGCAAAGTCTACCAAGGTATAGCAAGGTCTACCAAGGTATAGCAGGGTCTATCAAGGTCCAGCAAAGTCTACCAAGGTCCAGTAAAGTCTACCAAGGTATAGCAAGGTCTACCAAGGTATAGCAGGGTCTACCAAGGTCCAGCAAAGTCTACCAAGGTATAGCAGGGTCTACCAGGGTCCAGCAAAGTCTACCAAGGTATAGCAAGGTCTACCAAGGTATAGCAGGGTCTACCAAGGTCCAGCAAAGTCTACCAAGGTAAAACAAGGTCTACCAAGGTATAGCAGGATCTACCAAGGTCCAGCAAAGTCTACCAAGGTCCAGTAAAGTCTTCCAAGGTATAGCAAGGTCTACCAAGGTCCAGCAAAGTCTACCAAGGTCCAGTAAAGTCTTCCAAGGTATAGCAGGGTCTACCAAGGTCCAGCAAAGTCTACCAAGGTATAGCAAGGTCTACCAAGGTATAGCAGGGTCTACCAAGGTCCAGCAAAGTCTACCAAGGTCCAGTAAAGTCTTCCAAGGTATAGCAGGGTCTACCAAGGTCCAGCAAAGTCTACCAAGGTATAGCAAGGTCTACCAAGGTATAGCAAAGTCTACCAAGGTATAGCAGGGTCTACCAAGGTATAGCAAAGTCTACCAAGGTATAGCAGGGTCTACCAAAGTATAGCAGGGTCTACCAAGGTATAGCAAAGTCTACCAAGGTATAGCAGGGTCTACCAAGGTATAGCAAAGTCTACCAAGGTATAGCAGGGTCTACCAAGGTATAGCAAAGTCTACCAAGGTATAGCAGGGTCTACCAAGGTATAGCAAAGTCTACCAAGGTATAGCAGGGTCTACCAAGGTATAGCAGGGTCTACCAAGGTATAGCAGGGTCTACCAAGGTATAGCAGGGTCTACCAAGGTATAGCAGGGTCTACCAAGGTATAGCAAAGTCTACCAAGGTATAGCAGGGTCTACCAAGGTATAGCAAAGTCTACCAAGGTATAGCAGGGTCTACCAAGGTATAGCAAAGTCTACCAAGGTATAGCAGGGTCTACCAAGGTATAGCAAAGTCTACCAAGGTATAGCAGGGTCTACCAAGGTATAGCAGGGTCTACCAAGGTATAGCAGGGTCTACCAAGGTATAGCAAAGTCTACCAAGGTATAGCAGGGTCTACCAAGGTATAGCAGGGTCTACCAAGGTCCAGCAAAGTCTACCAAGGTATAGCAGGGTCTACCAAGGTATAGCAGGGTCTACCAAGGTATAGCAGGGTCTACCAAGGTATATCAAAGTCTACCAAGGTATAGCAAAGTCTACCAAGGTATAGCAGGGTCTACCAAGGTATAGCAGGGTCTACCAAGGTCCAGCAAAGTCTACCAAGGTATAGCAGATTCTACCAAGGTATAGCAGGGTCTACCAAGGTATAGCAAAGTCTACCAAGGTATAGCAGGGTCTACCAAGGTATAGCAGGGTCTACCAAGGTATAGCAGGGTCTACCAAGGTATAGCAGGGTCTACCAAGGTCCAGCAAAGTCTACCAAGGTATAGCAGGGTCTACCAAGGTATAGCAGGGTCTACCAAGGTATTGCAAAGTCTACCAAGGTATAGCAGGGTGTACCAAGGTATAGCAGGGTCTACCAAGGTATAGCAGGGTCTACCAAGGTATAGCAAAGTCTACCAAGGTATAGCAGGGTCTACCAAGGTATAGCAGGGTCTACCAAAGTATAGCAGGGTCTACCAAGGTATAGCAGGGTCTACCAAGGTCCAGCAAAGTCTACCAAGGTATAGCAGGGTCTACCAAGGTATAGCAGGGTCTACCAAGGTATAGCAAAGTCTACCAAGGTATAGCAGGGTCTACCAAGGTATAGCAAAGTCTACCAAGGTATAGCAGGGTCTACCAAGGTATAGCAGGGTCTACCAAGGTATAGCAGGGTCTACCAAGGTATAGCAAAGTCTACCAAGGTATAGCAAGGTCTACCAAGGTATAGCAGGGTCTACCAAGGTATAGCAAAGTCTACCAAGGTATAGCAAGGTCTACCAAGGTATAGCAGGGTCTACCAAGGTATAGCAGGGTCTACCAAGGTATAGCAAAGTCTACCAAGGTATAGCAAAGTCTACCAAGGTATAGCAAGGTCTACCAAGGTTTAGCAAAGTCTACCAAGATATAGCAAAGTCTACCAAGGTATAGCAGGGTCTACCAAGGTATAGCAAAGTCTACCAAGGTATAGCAGGGTCTACCAAGGTATAGCAGGGTCTACCAAGGTCCAGCAAAGTCTACCAAGGTATAGCAAGGTCTACCAAGGTATAGCAGGGTCTACCAAGGTATAGCAGGGTCTACCAAGGTATAGCAAAGTCTACCAAGGTATAGCAGGGTCTACCAAGGTATAGCAAAGTCTACCAAGGTATAGCAGGGTCTACCAAGATATAGCAGGGTCTACCAAGGTATAGCAGGGTCTACCAAGGTATAGCAGGGTCTACCAAGGTCCAGCAAAGTCTACCAAGGTATAGCAGGGTCTACCAAGGTATAGCAGGGTCTACCAAGGTATAGCAAAGTCTACCAAGGTATAGCAGGGTCTACCAAGGTATAGCAAAGTCTACCAAGGTATAGCAGGGTCTACCAAGGTATAGCAAAGTCTACCAAGGTATAGCAGGGTCTACCAAGGTATAGCAGGGTCTACCAAGGTATAGCAGGGTCTACCAAGGTAAAGCAGGGTCTACCAAGGTTCAGCAAAGTCTACCAAGGTATAGCATGGTCTACCAAGGTATAGCAAAGTCTACCAAGGTATAGCAAGGTCTACCAAGGTATAGCAGGGTCTACCAAGGTATAGCAAAGTCTACCAAGGTATAGCAAAGTCTACCAAGGTATAGCAGGGTCTACCAAGGTATAGCAAAGTCTACCAAGGTATAGCAGGGTCTACCAAGGTATAGCAGGGTCTACCAAGGTATAGCAGGGTCTACCAAGGTATAGCAGGGTCTACCAAGGTATAGCAGGGTCTACCAAGGTATAGCAAAGTCTACCAAGGTATAGCAGGGTCTACCAAGGTATAGCAAAGTCTACCAAGGTATAGCAGGGTCTACCAAGGTATAGCAAAGTCTACCAAGGTATAGCAGGGTCTACCAAGGTATAGCAGGGTCTACCAAGGTATAGCAGGGTCTACCAAGGTATAGCAGGGTCTACCAAGGTCCAGCAAAGTCTACCAAGGTATAGCAGGGTCTACCAAGGTATAGCAAGGTCTACCAAGGTATAGCAGGGTCTACCAAGGTATAGCAGGGTCTACCAAGGTATAGCAGGGTCTATCAAGGTCCAGCAAAGTCTACCAAGGTCCAGTAAAGTCTACCAAGGTATAGCAAGGTCTACCAAGGTATAGCAGGGTCTACCAAGGTCCAGCAAAATCTACCAAGGTATAGCAGGGTCTACCAGGGTCCAGCAAAGTCTACCAAGGTATAGCAAGGTCTACCAAGGTATAGCAGGGTCTACCAAGGTCCAGCAAAGTCTACCAAGGTAAAACAAGGTCTACCAAGGTATAGCAGGATCTACCAAGGTCCAGCAAAGTCTACCAAGGTCCAGTAAAGTCTTCCAAGGTATAGCAAGGTCTACCAAGGTCCAGCAAAGTCTACCAAGGTCCAGTAAAGTCTTCCAAGGTATAGCAGGGTCTACCAAGGTCCAGCAAAGTCTACCAAGGTATAGCAAGGTCTACCAAGGTATAGCAGGGTCTACCAAGGTCCAGCAAAGTCTACCAAGGTCCAGTAAAGTCTTCCAAGGTATAGCAGGGTCTACCAAGGTCCAGCAAAGTCTACCAAGGTATAGCAAGGTCTTCCAAGGTATAGCAAAGTCTACCAAGGTATAGCAGGGTCTACCAAGGTATAGCAAAGTCTACCAAGGTATAGCAGGGTCTACCAATGTATAGCAGGGTCTACCAAGGTATAGCAAAGTCTACCAAGGTATAGCAGGGTCTACCAAGGTATAGCAAAGTCTACCAAGGTATAGCAGGGTCTACCAAGGTATAGCAAAGTCTACCAAGGTATAGCAGGGTCTACCAAGGTATAGCAAAGTCTACCAAGGTATAGCAGGGTCTACCAAGGTATAGCAAAGTCTACCAAGGTATAGCAGGGTCTACCAAGGTATAGCAGGGTCTACCAAGGTATAGCAGGGTCTACCAAGGTATAGCAGGGTCTGCCAAGGTCCAGCAAAGTCTACCAAGGTCCAGTAAAGTCTACCAAGGTATAGCAGGGTCTACCAAGGTATAGCAGGGTCTACCAAGGTATAGCAGGGTCTACCAAGGTCCAGTAAAGTCTACCAAGGTATAGCAAGGTCTAACAAGGTATAGCAGGGTCTACCAAGGTATAGCAAAGTCTACCAAGGTATAGCAGGGTCTACCAAGGTATAGCAAAGTCTACCAAGGTATAGCAAAGTCTACCAAGGTATAGCAGGGTCTACCAAGGTACAGCAGGGTCTACCAAGGTATAGCAGGGTCTACCAAGGTATAGCAGGGTCTACCAAGGTATAGCAAAGTCTACCAAGGTATAGCAGGGTCTACCAAGGTATAGCAGGGTCTACCAAGGTATAGCAGGGTCTACCAAGGTCCAGCAAAGTCTACCAACGTATAGCAGGGTCTACCAAGGTATAGCAGGGTCTACCAAGGTATAGCAAAGTCTACCAAGGTATAGCAAAGTCTACCAAGGTATAGCAGGGTCTACCAAGGTATAGCAGGGTCTACCAAGGTATAGCAGGGTCTACCAAGGTATGGCAAAGTCTACCAAGGTATAGCAAGTTCTACCAAGGTATAGCAGGGTCTACCAAGGTATAGCAAAGTCTACCAAGGTATAGCAGGGTCTACCAAGGTATAGCAGGGTCTACCAAGGTATAGCAGGGTCTACCAAGGTATAGCAGGGTCTACCAAGGTCCAGCAAAGTCTACCAAGGTATAGCAGGGTCTACCAAGGTATAGCAGGGTCTACCAAGGTATTGCAAAGTCTACCAAGGTAAAGCAGGGTCTACCAAGGTATAGCAGGGTCTACTAAAGTATAGCAGGGTCTACCAAGGTATAGCAAAGTCTACCAAGGTATAGCAGGGTCTACCAAGGTATAGCAGGGTCTACCAAGGTATAGCAGGGTCTACCAAGGTATAGCAGGATCTACCAAGGTATAGCAGGGTCTACCAAGGTATAGCAAAGTCTACCAAGGTATAGCAAGGTCTACCAAGGTATAGCAAGGTCTACCAAGGTATAGCAGGGTCTACCAAGGTATAGCAGGGTCTACCAAGGTCCAGTAAAGTCTACCAAGGTATAGCAAAGTCTACCAAGGTATAGCAAGGTCTACCAAGGTATAGCAAAGTCTACCAAGGTATAGCAGGGTCTACAAAGGTATAGCGGGGTCTACCAAGGTTCAGCAAAGTCTACCAAGGTATAGCAAAGTCTACCAAGGTCCAGCAAAGTCTACCAAGGTATAGCAAGGTCTACCAAGGTATAGCAGGGTCTACCAAGGTATAGCAGGGTCTACCAAGGTTCAGCAAAGTCTACCAAGGTATAGCAGGGTCTACCAAGGTCCAGCAAAGTCTACCAAGGTCCAGTAAAGTCTACCAAGGTATAGCAGGGTCTACCAAGGTATAGCAAAGTCTACCAAGGTATAGCAAAGTCTACCAAGGTATAGCAAGGTCTACCAAGGTATAGCAAAGTCTACCAAGGTATAGCAGGGTCTACCAAGGTATAGCAAAGTCTACCAAGGTATAGCAAAGTCTACCAAGGTATAGCAAGGTCTACCAAGGTATAGCAGGGTCTATCAAGGTCCAGCAAAGTCTACCAAGGTCCAGTAAAGTCTACCAAGGTATAGCAAGGTCTACCAAGGTATAGCAGGGTCTACCAAGGTCCAGCAAAGTCTACCAAGGTATAGCAGGGTCTACCAGGGTCCAGCAAAGTCTACCAAGGTATAGCAGGGTCTACCAAGGTCCAGCAAAGTCTACCAAGGTAAAACAAGGTCTACCAAGGTATAGCAGGATCTACCAAGGTCCAGCAAAGTCTACCAAGGTCCAGTAAAGTCTTCCAAGGTATAGCAAGGTCTACCAAGGTCCAGCAAAGTCTACCAAGGTCCAGTAAAGTCTTCCAAGGTATAGCAGGGTCTACCAAGGTCCAGCAAAGTCTACCAAGGTATAGCAAGGTCTACCAAGGTATAGCAGGGTCTACCAAGGTCCAGCAAAGTCTACCAAGGTATAGCAGGGTCTACCAAGGTATAGCAAAGTCTACCAAGGTATAGCAGGGTCTACCAAGGTATAGCAAAGTCTACCAAGGTATAGCAGGGTCTACCAAGGTATAGCAGGGTCTACCAAGGTATAGCAGGGTCTACCAAGGTATAGCAAAGTCTACCAAGGTATAGCAGGGTCTACCAAGGTATAGCAGGGTCTACCAAGGTCCAGCAAAGTCTACCAAGGTATAGCAGGGTCTACCAAGGTATAGCAGGGTCTACCAAGGTATAGCAGGGTCTACCAAGGTATATCAAAGTCTACCAAGGTATAGCAAAGTCTACCAAGGTATAGCAGGGTCTACCAAGGTATAGCAGGGTCTACCAAGGTCCAGCAAAGTCTACCAAGGTATAGCAGATTCTACCAAGGTATAGCAGGGTCTACCAAGGTATAGCAGGGTCTACCAAGGTATAGCAAAGTCTACCAAGGTATAGCAGGGTCTACCAAGGTATAGCAGGGTCTACCAAGGTATAGCAGGGTCTACCAAGGTATAGCAGGGTCTACCAAGGTCCAGCAAAGTCTACCAAGGTATAGCAGGGTCTACCAAGGTATAGCAGGGTCTACCAAGGTATTGCAAAGTCTACCAAGGTATAGCAGGGTGTACCAAGGTATAGCAGGGTCTACCAAGGTATAGCAGGGTCTACCAAGGTATAGCAAAGTCTACCAAGGTATAGCAGGGTCTACCAAGGTATAGCAGGGTCTACCAAAGTATAGCAGGGTCTACCAAGGTATAGCAGGGTCTACCAAGGTATAGCAGGGTCTACCAAGGTCCAGCAAAGTCTACCAAGGTATAGCAGGGTCTACCAAGGTATAGCAGGGTCTACCAAGGTCCAGTAAAGTCTACCAAGGTATAGCAAAGTCTACCAAGGTATAGCAAGGTCTACCAAGGTATAGCAAAGTCTACCAAGGTATAGCAGGGTCTACAAAGGTATAGCGGGGTCTACCAAGGTTCAGCAAAGTCTACCAAGGTATAGCAAAGTCTACCAAGGTATAGCAAAGTCTACCAAGGTCCAGCAAAGTCTACCAAGGTGTAGCAAGGTCTACCAAGGTATAGCAAAGTCTACCAAGGTCCAGCAAAGTCTACCAAGGTATAGCAAGGTCTACCAAGGTATAGCAGGGTCTACCAAGGTATAGCAGGGTCTACCAAGGTTCAGCAAAGTCTACCAAGGTATAGCAGGGTCTACCAAGGTCCAGCAAAGTCTACCAAGGTCCAGTAAAGTCTACCAAGGTATAGCAGGGTCTACCAAGGTATAGCAAAGTCTACCAAGGTATAGCAAAGTCTACCAAGGTATAGCAAGGTCTACCAAGGTATAGCAGGGTCTACCAAGGTATAGCAGGGTCTACCAAGGTTCAGCAAAGTCTACCAAGGTATAGCAGGGTCTACCAAGGTCCAGCAAAGTCTACCAAGGTCCAGTAAAGTCTACCAAGGTATAGCAGGGTCTACCAAGGTATAGCAAAGTCTACCAAGGTATAGCAAAGTCTACCAAGGTATAGCAAGGTCTACCAAGGTATAGCAAAGTCTACCAAGGTATAGCAGGGTCTACCAAGGTATAGCAAAGTCTACCAAGGTATAGCAAAGTCTACCAAGGTATAGCAAGGTCTACCAAGGTATAGCAGGGTCTATCAAGGTCCAGCAAAGTCTACCAAGGTCCAGTAAAGTCTACCAAGGTATAGCAAGGTCTACCAAGGTATAGCAGGGTCTACCAAGGTCCAGCAAAGTCTACCAAGGTATAGCAGGGTCTACCAGGGTCCAGCAAAGTCTACCAAGGTATAGCAAGGTCTACCAAGGTATAGCAGGGTCTACCAAGGTCCAGCAAAGTCTACCAAGGTAAAACAAGGTCTACCAAGGTATAGCAGGATCTACCAAGGTCCAGCAAAGTCTACCAAGGTCCAGTAAAGTCTTCCAAGGTATAGCAAGGTCTACCAAGGTCCAGCAAAGTCTACCAAGGTCCAGTAAAGTCTTCCAAGGTATAGCAGGGTCTACCAAGGTCCAGCAAAGTCTACCAAGGTATAGCAAGGTCTACCAAGGTATAGCAGGGTCTACCAAGGTCCAGCAAAGTCTACCAAGGTCCAGTAAAGTCTTCCAAGGTATAGCAGGGTCTACCAAGGTCCAGCAAAGTCTACCAAGGTATAGCAAGGTCTACCAAGGTATAGCAAAGTCTACCAAGGTATAGCAGGGTCTACCAAGGTATAGCAAAGTCTACCAAGGTATAGCAGGGTCTACCAAAGTATAGCAGGGTCTACCAAGGTATAGCAAAGTCTACCAAGGTATAGCAGGGTCTACCAAGGTATAGCAAAGTCTACCAAGGTATAGCAGGGTCTACCAAGGTATAGCAAAGTCTACCAAGGTATAGCAGGGTCTACCAAGGTATAGCAAAGTCTACCAAGGTATAGCAGGGTCTACCAAGGTATAGCAAAGTCTACCAAGGTATAGCAGGGTCTACCAAGGTATAGCAGGGTCTACCAAGGTATAGCAGGGTCTACCAAGGTATAGCAGGGTCTACCAAGGTATAGCAAAGTCTACCAAGGTATAGCAGGGTCTACCAAGGTATAGCAAAGTCTACCAAGGTATAGCAGGGTCTACCAAGGTATAGCAAAGTCTACCAAGGTATAGCAGGGTCTACCAAGGTATAGCAAAGTCTACCAAGGTATAGCAGGGTCTACCAAGGTATAGCAGGGTCTACCAAGGTATAGCAGGGTCTACCAAGGTATAGCAAAGTCTACCAAGGTATAGCAGGGTCTACCAAGGTATAGCAGGGTCTACCAAGGTCCAGCAAAGTCTACCAAGGTATAGCAGGGTCTACCAAGGTATAGCAGGGTCTACCAAGGTATAGCAGGGTCTACCAAGGTATATCAAAGTCTACCAAGGTATAGCAAAGTCTACCAAGGTATAGCAGGGTCTACCAAGGTATAGCAGGGTCTACCAAGGTCCAGCAAAGTCTACCAAGGTATAGCAGATTCTACCAAGGTATAGCAGGGTCTACCAAGGTATAGCAGGGTCTACCAAGGTATAGCAAAGTCTACCAAGGTATAGCAGGGTCTACCAAGGTATAGCAGGGTCTACCAAGGTATAGCAGGGTCTACCAAGGTATAGCAGGGTCTACCAAGGTCCAGCAAAGTCTACCAAGGTATAGCAGGGTCTACCAAGGTATAGCAGGGTCTACCAAGGTATTGCAAAGTCTACCAAGGTATAGCAGGGTGTACCAAGGTATAGCAGGGTCTACCAAGGTATAGCAGGGTCTACCAAGGTATAGCAAAGTCTACCAAGGTATAGCAGGGTCTACCAAGGTATAGCAGGGTCTACCAAAGTATAGCAGGGTCTACCAAGGTATAGCAGGGTCTACCAAGGTATAGCAGGGTCTACCAAGGTCCAGCAAAGTCTACCAAGGTATAGCAGGGTCTACCAAGGTATAGCAGGGTCTACCAAGGTATAGCAAAGTCTACCAAGGTATAGCAGGGTCTACCAAGGTATAGCAAAGTCTACCAAGGTATAGCAGGGTCTACCAAGGTATAGCAGGGTCTACCAAGGTATAGCAAGGTCTACCAAGGTATAGCAAAGTCTACCAAGGTATAGCAGGGTCTACCAAGGTATAGCAGGGTCTACCAAGGTATAGCAAAGTCCACCAAGGTATAGCAAGGTCTACCAAGGTATAGCAAGGTCTACCAAGGTCCAGTAAAGTCTACCAAGGTATAGCAAAGTCTACCAAGGTATAGCAAAGTCTACCAAGGTATAGCAGGGTCTACAAAGGTATAGCGGGGTCTACCAAGGTCCAGCAAAGTCTACCAAGGTATAGCAAGGTCTACCAAGGTATAGCAGGGTCTACCAAGGTATAGCAGGGTCTACCAAGGTCCAGCAAAGTCTACCAAGGTATAGCAGGGTCTACCAAGGTCCAGCAAAGTCTACCAAGGTCCAGCAAAGTCTACCAAGGTATAGCAGGGTCTACCAAGGTATAGCAAAGTCTACCAAGGTATAGCAAGGTCTACCAAGGTATAGCAGGGTCTACCAAGGTATAGCAAAGTCTACCAAGGTATAGCAGGGTCTACCAAGGTATAGCAGGGTCTACCAAGGAATAACAAAGTCTACCAAGGTATAGCAGGGTCTACCAAGGTATAGCAAAGTCTACCAAGGTATAGCAAAGTCTACCAAGGTATAGCAGGGTCTACCAAGGTATAGCAAAGTCTACCAAGGTATAGCAGGGTCTACCAAGGTATAGCAAAGTCTACCAAGGTATAGCAGGGTCTACCAAGGTATAGCAGGGTCTACCAAGGTATAGCAGGGTCTACCAAGGTATAGCAGGGTCTACCAAGGTATAGCAGGGTCTACCAAGGTCCAGCAAAGTCTACCAAGGTATAGCAAGGTCTACCAAGGTATAGCAAGGTCTACCAAGGTATAGCAGGGTCTACCAAGGTATAGCAAAGTCTACCAAGGTATAGCAGGGTCTACCAAGGTATAGCAAAGTCTACCAAGGTATAGCAGGGTCTACCAAGGTATAGCAGGGTCTACCAAGGTATAGCAGGGTCTACCAAGGTATAGCAGGGTCTACCAAGGTATAGCAAAGTGTACCAAGGTATAGCAGGGTCTACCAAGGTATAGCAAAGTCTACCAAGGTATAGCAGGGTCTACCAAGGTATAGCAGGGTCTACCAAGGTATAGCAGGGTCTACCAAGGTATAGCAGGGTCTACCAAGGTATAGCAAAGTCTACCAAGGTATAGCAGGGTCTACCAAGGTATAGCAGGGTCTACCAAGGTATAGCAGGGTCTACCAAGGTCCAGCAAAGTCTACCAAGGTATAGCAGGGTCTACCAAGGTATAGCAAAGTCTACCAGGGTATAGCAGGGTCTACCAAGGTATAGCAAAGTCTACCAAGGTATAGCAGGGTCTACCAAGGTATAGCAAAGTCTACCAAGGTATAGCAGGGTCTACCAAGGTATAGCAGGGTCTACCAAGGTATAGCAGGGTCTACCACGGTATAGCAGGGTCTACCAAGGTCCAGCAAAGTCTACCAAGGTATAGCAGGGTCTACCAAGGTATAGCAAAGTCTACCAAGGTATAGCAGGGTCTACCAAGGTCCAGCAAAGTCTACCAAGGTATAGCAGGGTCTACCAAGGTATAGCAAAGTCTACCAAGGTATAGCAGGGTCTACCAAGGTATAGCAAAGTCTACCAAGGTATAGCAGGGTCTACCAAGGTATAGCAGGGTCTACCAAGGTATAGCAGGGTCTACCAAGGTCCAGCAAAGTCTACCAAGGTATAGCAGGGTCTACCAAGGTATAGCAAAGTTTACCAAGGTATAGCAGGGTCTACCAAGGTATAGCAAAGTCTACCAAGGTATAGCAGGGTCTACCAAGGTATAGCAAAGTCTACCAATGTATAGCAGGGTCTACCAAGGTATACCAAGGTCTACCAAGGTATAGCAGGGTCTACCAAGGTATAGCAAAGTCTACCAAGGTATAGCAGGGTCTACCAAGGTCCAGCAAAGTCTACCAAGGTATAGCAGGGTCTACCAAGGTATAGCAGGGTCTACCAAGGTATAGCAAAGTCTACCAAGGTATAGCAGGGTCTACCAAGGTATAGCAAAGTCTACCAAGGTATAGCAGGGTCTACCAAGGTATAGCAAAGTCTACCAAGGTATAGCAGGGTCTACCAAGGTATAGCAGGGTCTACCAAGGTATAGCAGGGTCTACCAAGGTCCAGCAGAGTCTACCAAGGTCCAGCAAAGTCTATCAAGGTATAGCAGGGTCTACCAAGGTATAGCAAAGTCTACCAAGGTATAGCAAGGTCTACCAAGGTATAGCAGGGTCTACCAAGGTATAGCAAAGTCTACCAAGGTATAGCAGGGTCTACCAAGGTATAGCAAAGTCTACCAAGGTATAGCAGGGTCTACCAAGGTATAGCAGGGTCTACCAAGGTATAGCAAAGTCTACCAAGGTATAGCAGGGTCTACCAAGGTATAGCAAAGTCTACCAAGGTATAGCAGGGTCTACCAAGGTATAGCAGGGTCTACCAAGGTATAGCAAGGTCTACCAAGGTATAGCAGGGTCTACCAAGGTATAGCAAAGTCTACCAAGGTATAGCAGGGTCTACCAAGGTATAGCATGGTCTACCTAGGTATAGCAAAGTCTACCAAGGTATAGCAGGGTCTACCAAGGTATAGCAGGGTCTACCAAGGTCCAGCAAAGTCTACCAAGGTATAGCAGGGTCTACCAAGGTATAGCAGGGTCTACCAAGGTATAGCAGGGTCTACCAAGGTATAGCAAAGTCTACCAAGGTCCAGTAAAGTCTACCAAGGTATAGCAGGGTCTACCAAGGTATAGCAGGGTCTACCAAGGTCCAGCCAAGTCTACCAAGGTATAGCAAGGTCTACCAAGGTATAGCAAAGTCTACCAAGGTATAGCAAGGTCTACCAAGGTATAGCAGGGTCTACCAAGGTATAGCAAAGTCTACCAAGGTATAGCAGGGTCTACCAAGGTATAGCAGGGTCTACCAAGGTCCAGCAAAGTCTACCAAGGTTCAGTAAAGTCTACCAAGGTATAGCAGGGTCTACCAAGGTCCAGCAAAGTCTACCAAGGTCCAGTAAAGTCTACCAAGGTATAGCAAAGTCTACCAAGGTATAGCAGGGTCTACCAAGGTCCAGCAAAGTCTACCAAGGTCCAGTAAAGTCTACCAAGGTATAGCAAGGTCTACCAAGGTATAGCAAGGTCTACCAAGGTATAGCAGGGTCTACCAAGGTATAGCAGGGTCTACCAAGGTATAGCAGGGTCTACCAAGGTCCAGCAAAGTCTACCAAGGTATAGCAGGGTCTACCAAGGTATAGCAAAGTCTACCAAGGTATAGCAGGGTCTACCAAGGTATAGCAGGGTCTACCAAGGTATAGCAAAGTCTACCAAGGTATAGCAGGGTCTACCAAGGTATAGCAGGGTCTACCAAGGTATAGCAAAGTGTACCAAGGTATAGCAGGGTCTACCAAGGTATAGCAGGGTCTACCAAGGTATAGCAGGGTCTACCAAGGTCCAGCAAAGTCTACCAAGGTATAGCAAGGTCTACCAAGGTATAGCAGGGTCTACCAAGGTATAGCAAAGTCTACCAAGGTATAGCAGGGTCTACCAAGGTACAGCAGGGTCTACCAAGGTATAGCAAAGTCTACCAAGGTATAGCAGGGTCTACCAAGGTATAGCAAAGTCTACCAAGGTATAGCAGGGTCTACCAAGGTATAGCAAGGTCTACCAGGGTATAGCAGGGTCTACCAAGGTCCAGCAAAGTCTACCAAGGTCCAGTAAAGTCTACCAAGGTATAGCAGGGTCTACCAAGGTATAGCAGGGTCTACCAAGGTATAGCAGGGTCTACCAAGGTATAGCAGGGTCTACCAAGGTCCAGCCAAGTCTACCAAGGTATAGCAAGGTCTACCAAGGTATAGCAAAGTCTACCAAGGTATAGCAAGGTCTACCAAGGTATAGCAGGGTCTACCAAGGTATAGCAAAGTCTACCAAGGTATAGCAGGGTCTACCAAGGTATAGCAGGGTCTACCAAGGTCCAGCAAAGTCTACCAAGGTCCAGTAAAGTCTACCAAGGTATAGCAGGGTCTACCAAGGTCCAGCAAAGTCTAGCAAGGTCCAGTAAAGTCTACCAAGGTATAGCAAAGTCTACCAAGGTATAGCAAGGTCTACCAAGGTATAGCAGGGTCAACCAAGGTCCAGCAAAGTCTATCAAGGTCCAGTAAAGTCTACCAAGGTATAGCGAAGTCTACCAAGGTATAGCGAAGTCTACCAAGGTATTGCAGGGTCTACCAAGGTCCAGCAAAGTCTACCAAGGTCCAGTAAAGTCTACCAAGGTATAGCAGGGTCTACCAAGGTCCAGCAAAGTCTAGCAAGGTCCAGTAAAGTCTACCAAGGTATAGCAGGGTCTACCAAGGTATAGCAAAGTCTACCAAGGTATAGCAGGGTCTACCAAGGTATAGCAGGGTCTACCAAGGTCCAGCAAAGTCTAACAAGGTATAGCAGAGTCTACCAAGGTATAGCAAAGTTTACCAAGGTATAGCAGGGTCTACCAAGGTATAGCAAAGTCTACCAAGGTATAGCAGGGTCTACCAAGGTATAGCAAAGTCTACCAATGTATAGCAGGGTCTACCAAGGTATACCAAGGTCTACCAAGGTATAGCAGGGTCTACCAAGGTATAGCAAAGTCTACCAAGGTATAGCAGGGTCTACCAAGGTCCAGCAAAGTCTACCAAGGTATAGCAGGGTCTACCAAGGTATAGCAGGGTCTACCAAGGTATAGCAAAGTCTACCAAGGTATAGCAGGGTCTACCAAGGTATAGCAAAGTCTACCAAGGTATAGCAGGGTCTACCAAGGTATAGCAAAGTCTACCAAGGTATAGCAGGGTCTACCAAGGTATAGCAGGGTCTACCAAGGTATAGCAGGGTCTACCAAGGTCCAGCAAAGTCTACCAAGGTATAGCAAGGTCTACCAAGGTATAGCAGGGTCTACCAAGGTATAGCAAAGTCTACCAAGGTATAGCAGGGTCTACCAAGGTATAGCAGGGTCTACCAAGGTCCAGCAAAGTCTACCAAGGTTCAGTAAAGTCTACCAAGGTATAGCAGGGTCTACCAAGGTCCAGCAAAGTCTACCAAGGTCCAGTAAAGTCTACCAAGGTATAGCAAAGTCTACCAAGGTATAGCAGGGTCTACCAAGGTCCAGCAAAGTCTACCAAGGTCCAGTAAAGTCTACCAAGGTATAGCAAGGTCTACCAAGGTATAGCAAGGTCTACCAAGGTATAGCAGGGTCTACCAAGGTATAGCAGGGTCTACCAAGGTATAGCAGGGTCTACCAAGGTCCAGCAAAGTCTACCAAGGTATAGCAGGGTCTACCAAGGTATAGCAAAGTCTACCAAGGTATAGCAGGGTCTACCAAGGTATAGCAGGGTCTACCAAGGTATAGCAAAGTCTACCAAGGTATAGCAGGGTCTACCAAGGTATAGCAGGGTCTACCAAGGTATAGCAAAGTGTACCAAGGTATAGCAGGGTCTACCAAGGTATAGCAGGGTCTACCAAGGTATAGCAGGGTCTACCAAGGTCCAGCAAAGTCTACCAAGGTATAGCAAGGTCTACCAAGGTATAGCAGGGTCTACCAAGGTATAGCAAAGTCTACCAAGGTATAGCAGGGTCTACCAAGGTACAGCAGGGTCTACCAAGGTATAGCAAAGTCTACCAAGGTATAGCAGGGTCTACCAAGGTATAGCAAAGTCTACCAAGGTATAGCAGGGTCTACCAAGGTATAGCAAGGTCTACCAGGGTATAGCAGGGTCTACCAAGGTCCAGCAAAGTCTACCAAGGTCCAGTAAAGTCTACCAAGGTATAGCAGGGTCTACCAAGGTATAGCAGGGTCTACCAAGGTATAGCAGGGTCTACCAAGGTATAGCAGGGTCTACCAAGGTCCAGCCAAGTCTACCAAGGTATAGCAAGGTCTACCAAGGTATAGCAAAGTCTACCAAGGTATAGCAAGGTCTACCAAGGTATAGCAGGGTCTACCAAGGTATAGCAAAGTCTACCAAGGTATAGCAGGGTCTACCAAGGTATAGCAGGGTCTACCAAGGTCCAGCAAAGTCTACCAAGGTCCAGTAAAGTCTACCAAGGTATAGCAGGGTCTACCAAGGTCCAGCAAAGTCTAGCAAGGTCCAGTAAAGTCTACCAAGGTATAGCAAAGTCTACCAAGGTATAGCAAGGTCTACCAAGGTATAGCAGGGTCAACCAAGGTCCAGCAAAGTCTATCAAGGTCCAGTAAAGTCTACCAAGGTATAGCGAAGTCTACCAAGGTATAGCGAAGTCTACCAAGGTATTGCAGGGTCTACCAAGGTCCAGCAAAGTCTACCAAGGTCCAGTAAAGTCTACCAAGGTATAGCAGGGTCTACCAAGGTCCAGCAAAGTCTAGCAAGGTCCAGTAAAGTCTACCAAGGTATAGCAGGGTCTACCAAGGTATAGCAAAGTCTACCAAGGTATAGCAGGGTCTACCAAGGTATAGCAGGGTCTACCAAGGTCCAGCAAAGTCTAACAAGGTATAGCAGAGTCTACCAAGGTATAGCAAAGTTTACCAAGGTATAGCAGGGTCTACCAAGGTATAGCAAAGTCTACCAAGGTATAGCAGGGTCTACCAAGGTATAGCAAAGTCTACCAATGTATAGCAGGGTCTACCAAGGTATACCAAGGTCTACCAAGGTATAGCAGGGTCTACCAAGGTATAGCAAAGTCTACCAAGGTATAGCAGGGTCTACCAAGGTCCAGCAAAGTCTACCAAGGTATAGCAGGGTCTACCAAGGTATAGCAGGGTCTACCAAGGTATAGCAAAGTCTACCAAGGTATAGCAGGGTCTACCAAGGTATAGCAAAGTCTACCAAGGTATAGCAGGGTCTACCAAGGTATAGCAAAGTCTACCAAGGTATAGCAGGGTCTACCAAGGTATAGCAGGGTCTACCAAGGTATAGCAGGGTCTACCAAGGTCCAGCAAAGTCTATCAAGGTATAGCAGGGTCTACCAAGGTATAGCAAAGTCTACCAAGGTATAGCAAGGTCTACCAAGGTATAGCAGGGTCTACCAAGGTATAGCAAAGTCTACCAAGGTATAGCAGGGTCTACCAAGGTATAGCAAAGTCTACCAAGGTATAGCAGGGTCTACCAAGGTATAGCAGGGTCTACCAAGGTATAGCAGGGTCTACCAAGGTATAGCAAAGTCTACCAAGGTATAGCAGGGTCTACCAAGGTATATCAAAGTCTACCAAAGTATAGCAGGGTCTACCAAGGTATAGCAGGGTCTACCAAGGTATAGCAAGGTCTACCAAGGTATAGCAGGGTCTACCAAGGTATAGCAAAGTCTACCAAGGTATAGCAGGGTCTACCAAGGTATAGCAGGGTCTACCTAGGTATAGCAAAGTCTACCAAGGTATAGCAGGGTCTACCAAGGTATAGCAGGGTCTACCAAGGTCCAGCAAAGTCTACCAAGGTATAGCAGGGTCTACCAAGGTATAGCAGGGTCTACCAAGGTATAGCAGGGTCTACCAAGGTATAGCAAAGTCTACCAAGGTCCAGTAAAGTCTACCAAGGTATAGCAGGGTCTACCAAGGTATAGCAAGGTCTACCAAGGTATAGCAAAGTCTACCAAGGTATAGCAGGGTCTACCAAGGTATAGCAGGGTCTACCAAGGTATAGCAAAGTCTACCAAGGTATAGCAGGGTCTACCAAGGTCCAGCAAAGTCTACCAAGGTATAGCAAGGCCTACCAAGGTATAGCAGGGTCTACCAAGGTATAGCAAAGTCTACCAAGGTATAGCAGGGTCTACCAAGGTCCAGCAAAGTCTACCAAGGTATAGCAAAGTCTACCAAGGTATAGCAGGGTCTACCAAGGTATAGCAGGGTCTACCAAGGTATAGCAAAGTCTACCAAGGTATTGCAGAGTCTACCAAGGTCCAGCAAAGTCTACCAAGGTATAGCAAGGTCTACCAAGGTATAGCAGGGTCTACCAAGGTCCAGCAAAGTCTACCAAGGTCCAGTAAAGTCTACCAAGGTATAGCAGGGTCTACCAAGGTATAGCAGGGTCTACCAAGGTATAGCAGGGTCTACCAAGGTATAGCAGGGTCTACCAAGGTCCAGCCAAGTCTACCAAGGTATAGCAAGGTCTACCAAGGTATAGCAAAGTCTACCAAGGTATAGCAAGGTCTACCAAGGTATAGCAGGGTCTACCAAGGTATAGCAAAGTCTACCAAGGTATAGCAGGGTCTACCAAGGTATAGCAGGGTCTACCAAGGTCCAGCAAAGTCTACCAAGGTCCAGTAAAGTCTACCAAGGTATAGCAGGGTCTACCAAGGTCCAGCAAAGTCTACCAAGGTCCAGTAAAGTCTACCAAGGTATAGCAAAGTCTACCAAGGTATAGCAGGGTCTACCAAGGTCCAGCAAAGTCTACCAAGGTCCAGTAAAGTCTACCAAGGTATAGCAAGGTCTACCAAGGTATAGCAAGGTCTACCAAGGTATAGCAGGGTCTACCAAGGTATAGCAGGGTCTACCAAGGTATAGCAGGGTCTACCAAGGTCCAGCAAAGTCTATCAAGGTATAGCAGGGTCTACCAAGGTATAGCAAAGTCTACCAAGGTATAGCAGGGTCTACCAAGGTATAGCAGGGTCTACCAAGGTATAGCAAAGTCTACCAAGGTATAGCAGGGTCTACCAAGGTATAGCAGGGTCTACCAAGGTATAGCAAAGTGTACCAAGGTATAGCAAAGTCTACCAAGGTATAGCAGGGTCTACCAAGGTATAGCATGGTCTACCAAGGTATAGCAAAGTCTACCAAGGTATAGCAGGGTTTACCAAGGTATAGCAGGGTCTACCAAGGTATAGCAGGGCCTACCAAGGTATAGCAAAGTCTACCAAGGTCCAGCAAAGTCTACCAAGGTATAGCAGGGTCTACCAAGGTCCAGCAAAGTCTACCAAGGTATAGCAGGGCCTACCAAGGTATAGCAAAGTCTACCAAGGTATAGCAGGGTCTACCAAGGTATAGCAGGGTCTACCAGGGTATAGCAGGGTCTACCAAGGTATAGCAAAGTCTACCAAGGTATAGCAAAGTCTACCAGGGTATAGCAAA
This sequence comes from Trichomycterus rosablanca, assembly GCF_030014385.1. Taxonomy (NCBI): domain Eukaryota; kingdom Metazoa; phylum Chordata; class Actinopteri; order Siluriformes; family Trichomycteridae; genus Trichomycterus; species Trichomycterus rosablanca. The sequence goes on along the minus strand of NW_026947028.1, from coordinate 58,400 downwards.
GTCTACCAAGGTATAGCAGGGTCTACCAAGGTCCAGCAAAGTCTACCAAGGTATAACAGGGTCTACCAAGGTATAGCAAAGTCTACCAAGGTATAGCAGGGTCTACCAAGGTATAGCAAAGTCTACCAAGGTATAGCAGGGTCTACCAAGGTCCAGCAAAGTCTACCAAGGTATAATAGGGTCTACCAAGGTATAGCAGGGCCTACCAAGGTATAGCAAAATCTACCAAGTTATAGCAGGGTCTACCAAGGTCCAGCAAAGTCTACCAAGGTATAGCAGGGTCTACCAAGGTCCAGCAAAGTCTACCAAGGTATAGCAGGGTCTACCAAGGTCCAGCAAAGTCTACCAAGGTATTGCAGGGTCTACCAAGGTATAGCAAAGTCTACCAAGGTATAGCAGGGCCTACCAAGGTATAGCAAAGTCTACCAAGGTATAGCAGGGTCTACCAAGGTATAGCAAAGTCTACCAAGGTATAGCAGGGTCTACCAAGGTCCAGCAAAGTCTACCAAGGTATAGCAGGGTCTACCAAGGTCCAGCAAAGTCTACCAAGGTATAGCAGGGTCTACCAAGGTCCAGCAAAGTCTACCAAGGTATAGCAAAGTCTACCAAGGTATAGCAGGGTCTACCAAGGTCCAGCAAAGTCTACCAAGGTATAGCAGGGTCTACCAAGGTCCAGCAAAGTCTACCAAGGTATAGCAGGGTCTACCAAGGTCCAGCAAAGTCTACCAAGGTATAGCAAAGTCTACCAAGGTATAGCAGGGTCTACCAAGGTCCAGCAAAGTCTACCAAGGTATAGCAAAGTCTACCAAGGTATAGCAGGGCCTACCAAGGTATAGCAAAGTCTACCAAGGTATAGCAGGGTCTACCAAGGTATAGCATGGTCTACCAAGGTATAGCAAAGTCTACCAAGGTATAGCAGGGTCTACCAAGGTCCAGCAAAGTCTACCAAGGTATAGCAGGGTCTACCAAGGTCCAGCAAAGTCTACCAAGGTATAGCAGGGCCTACCAAGGTATAGCAAAGTCTACCAAGGTATAGAAGGGTCTACCAGGGTATAGCAGGGTCTACCAAGGTATAGCAAAGTCTACCAAGGTATAGCAAAGTCTACCAGGGTATAGCAAAGTCTACCAAGGTATAGCAGGGTCTACCAAGGTATAGCAGGGTCTACCAAGGTATAGCAGGGCCTACCAAGGTATAGCAAAGTCTACCAAGGTATAGCAGGGTCTACCAAGGTCCAGCAAAGTCTACCAAGGTATAGCAGGGTCTACCAAGGTATAGCAGGGTCTACCAAGGTCCAGCAAAGTCTACCAATGTATATCAGGGTCTACCAAGGTCTAGCAGGGTCTACCAAGGTCCAGCAAAGTCTACCAAGGTATAGCAGGGTCTACCAAGGTATAGCAGGTCCTACCAAGGTATAGCAAAGTCTACCAAGGTATAGCAGGGTCTACCAAGGTCCAGCAAAGTCTACCAAGGTATAGCAGGGTCTACCAAGGTCCAGCAAAGTCTACCAAGGTATAACAGGGTCTACCAAGGTATAGCAGGGCCTACCAAGGTATAGCAGGGCCTACCAAGGTATAGCAAAGTCTACCAGGGTATAGCAGGGTCTACCAAGGTATAGCAGGGTCTACCAAGGTATAGCAAAGTCTACCAAGGTATTGCAGGGTCTACCAAGGTCCAGCAAAGTCTACCAAGGTATAGCAGGGTCTACCAAGGTATAGCAGGGTCTACCAAGGTCCAGCAAAGTCTACCAAGGTATAGCAGGGTCTACCAAGGTATAGCAGGGTCTACCAAGGTATAGCAAAGTCTACCAAGGTATAGCAGGGTCTACCAAGGTCCAGCAAAGTCTACCAAGGTATAGCAGGGTCTACAAAGGTATAGCAGGGTCTACCAAGGTCCAGCAAAGTCTACCAGGGTATAGCAAAGTCTACCAAGGTATAGCAGGGTCTACCAAGGTATAGCAAAGTCTACCAAGGTATAGCAGGGTCTACCAAGGTCCAGCAAAGTCTACCAAGGTATAGCAGGGTCTACCAAGGTATAGCAGGGTCTACCAAGGTCCAGCAAAGTCTACCAAGGTATAGCAGGGTCTACCAAGGTATAGCAGGGTCTACCAAGGTATAGCAGGGCCTACCAAGGTATAGCAAAGTCTACCAAGGTATAGCAGGGTCTACCAAAGTATAGCAAAGTCTACCAAGGTATTGCAGGGTCTACCAAGGTCCAGCAAAGTCTACCAAGGTATAGCAGGGTCTACCAAGGTCCAGCAAAGTCTACCAAGGTATAGCAGGGTCTACCAAGGTATAGCAGGGTCTACCAAGGTATAGCAGGGTCTACCAAGGTCCAGCAAAGTCTACCAAGGTATAGCAGGGTCTACCAAGGTATAGCAGGGCCTACCAAGGTATAGCAAAGTCTACCAAGGTATAGCAGGGTCTACCAAGGTATAGCAGGGTCTACCAAGGTATAGCAAAGTCTACCAAGGTATAGCAGGGTCTACCAAGGTCCAGCAAAGTCTACCAAGGTATAGCAGGGTCTACCAAGGTATAGCAGGGCCTACCAAAATATAGCAAAGTCTACCAAGGTATAGCAGGGTCTACCAAGGTCCAGCAAAGTCTACCAAGGTATAGCAGGGTCTACCAAGGTATAGCAGGGCCTACCAAGGTATAGCAAAGTCTACCAAGGTATAGCAGGGTCTACCAAGGTATAGCAGGGTCTACCAGGGTATAGCAGGGTCTACCAAGGTCCAGCAAAGTCTACCAAGGTATAGCAGGGTCTACCAAGGTATAGCAGGGTCTACCAAGGTATAGCAGGGCCTACCAAGGTATAGCAAAATCTACCAAGGTATAGCAGGGTCTACCAAGGTATAGCAAAGTCTACCAAGGTATAGCAGGGTCTACCAAGGTCCAGCAAAGTCTACCAAGGTATAGCAGGGTCTACCAAGGTCCAGCAAAGTCTACCAAGGTATAACAGGGTCTACCAAGGTATAGCAGGGCCTACCAAGGTATAGCAAAGTCTACCAAGGTATAGCAGGGTCTACCAAGGTATAGCAGGGTCTACCAAGGTCCAGCAAAGTCTACCAAGGTATAGCAGGGTCTACCAAGGTCCAGCAAAGTCTACCAAGGTATAGCAGGGTCTACCAAGGTATAGCAGGGTCTACCAAGGTATAGCAGGGCCTACCAAGGTCCAGCAAAGTCTACCAAGGTATAGCAAAGTCTACCAAGGTATAGCAGGGTCTACCAAGGTCCAGCAAAGTCTACCAAGGTATAACAGGGTCTACCAAGGTATAGCAGGGCCTACCAAGGTATAGCAAAGTCTACCAAGGTATAGCAGGGTCTACCAAGGTATAGCAGGGTCTACCAAGGTCCAGCAAAGTCTACCAAGGTATAGCAGGGTCTACCAAGGTCCAGCAAAGTCTACCAAGGTATAGCAGGGTCTACCAAGGTATAGCAGGGTCTACCAAGGTCCAGCAAAGTCTACCAAGGTATAGCAAAGTCTACCAAGGTATAGCAGGGTCTACCAAGGTCCAGCAAAGTCTACCAAGGTATAGCAGGGTCTACCAAGGTCCAGCAAAGTCTACCAAGGTATAGCAGGGTCTACCAAGGTATAGCAGGGCCTACCAAGGTATAGCAAAGTCTACCAAGGTATAGCAGGGTCTACCAAGGTATAGCAGGGTCTACCAAGGTATAGCAGGGTCTACCAGGGTATAGCAAAGTCTACCAAGGTATAGCAGGGCCTACCAAGGTATAGCAGGGTCTACCAAGGTATAGCGGGGTCTACCAAGGTCCAGCAAAGTCTACCAAGGTATAGCAGGGTCTACCAAGGTATAGCAGGGCCTATTAAGGTATAGCAAAGTCTACCAAGGTATAGCAGGGTCTACCAAGGTATAGCAGGGTCTACCAAGGTATAGCAAAGTCTACCAAGGTATAGCAGGGTCTACCAAGGTCCAGCAAAGTCTACCAAGGTATAGAAGGGTCTACCAAGGTCCAGCAAAGTCTACCAAGGTATAGCAGGGTCTACCAAGGTATAGCAAAGTCTACCAAGGTATAGCAGGGTCTACCAAGGTCCAGCAAAGTCTACCAAGGTATAGCAGGGTCTACCAAGGTATAGCAGGGCCTACCAAGGTATAGCAAAGTCTACCAAGGTATAGCAGGGTCTACCAAGGTATAGCAGGGTCTACCAAGGTCCAGCAAAGTCTACCAAGGTATAGCAGGGTCTACCAAGGTATAGCAGGGCCTACCAAGGTATAGCAAAGTCTACCAAGGTATAGCAGGGCCTACCAAGGTCCAGCAAAGTCTACCAAGGTATAGCAGGGTCTACCAAGGTATAGCAAAGTCTACCAAGGTATAGCAGGGTCTACCAAGGTATAGCAAAGTCTACCAAGGTATAGCAGGGTCTACCAAGGTCCAGCAAAGTCTACCAAGGTATAGCAGGGTCTACCAAGGTATAGCAAAGTCTACCAAGGTATAGCAGGGTCTACCAAGGTATAGCAAAGTCTACCAAGGTATAGCAGGGTCTACCAAGGTCCAGCAAAGTCTACCAGGGTATAGCAGGGTCTACCAAGGTCCAGCAAAGTCTACCAAGGTATAGCAGGGTCTACCAAGGTCCAGCAAAGTCTACCAAGGTATAGCAGGGTCTACCAAGGTATAGCAAAGTCTACCAAGGTATAGCAGGGTCTACCAAGGTCCAGCAAAGTCTACCAAGGTATAGCAGGGTCTACCAAGGTATAGCAGGGTCTACCAAGGTCCAGCAAAGTCTACCAAGGTATAGCAGGGTCTACCAAGGTATAGCAGGGTCTACCAAGGTCCAGCAAAGTCTACCAAGGTATAGCAGGGTCTACCAAGGTATTGCAGGGTCTACCAAGGTATAGCAAAGTCTACCAAGGTATAGCAGGGCCTACCAAGGTATAGCAAAGTCTACCAAGGTATAGCAGGGTCTACCAAGGTATAGCAGGGTCTACCAAGGTCCAGCAAAGTCTACCAAGGTATAGCAGGGTCTACCAAGGTATAGCAAAGTCTACCAAGGTATAGCAGGGTCTACCAAGGTATAGCAGGGTCTACCAAGGTCCAGTAAAGTCTACCAAGGTATAGCAGGGTCTACCAAGGTATAGCAGGGCCTACCAAGAAATAGCAAAGTCTACCAAGGTATTGCAGGGTCTACCAAGGTATAGCAGGGTCTACCAAGGTATAGCAAATTCTACCAAGGTATAGCAGGGTCTACCAAGGTCCAGCAAAGTCTACCAAGGTATAGCAGGGTCTACCAAGGTCCAGCAAAGTCTACCAAGGTATAGCAGGGTCTACCAAGGTATAGCAGGGCCTACCAAGGTATAGCAAAGTCTACCAAGGTATAGCAGGGTCTACCAAGGTCCAGCAAAGTCTACCAAGGTATAGCAGGGTCTACCAAGGTCCAGCAAAGTATACCAAGGTATAGCAGGGTCTACCAAGGTATAGCAGGGCCTACCAAGGTATAGCAAAGTCTACCAAGGTATAGCAGGGTCTACCAAGGTCCAGCAAAGTCTACCAAGGTATAGCAGGGTCTACCAAGGTCCAGCAAAGTCTACCAAGGTATAGCAGGGTCTACCAAGGTCCAGCAAAGTCTACCAAGGTATAGCAGGGTCTACCAAGGTATAGCAGGGCCTACCAAGGTATAGCAAAGTCTACCAATGGTATAGCAGGGTCTACCAAGGTATAGCAGGGTCTACCAAGGTCCAGCAAAGTCTACCAAGGTATAGCAGGGTCTACCAAGGTATAGCAAAGTCTACCAAGGTATTGCAGGGTCTAACAAGGTATAGCAAAGTCTACCAAGGTATAGCAGGGCCTACCAAGGTATAGCAAAGTCTACCAAGGTATTGCAGGGTCTACCAAGGTATAGCAGGGTCTACCAAGGTATAGCAAAGTCTACCAAGGTATAGCAGGGTCTACCAAGGTATAGCAAAGTCTACCAAGGTATAGCAGGGTCTACCAAGGTATAGCAAAGTCTACCAAGGTATAGCAGGGCCTACCAAGGTATAGCAAAGTCTACCAAGGTATAGCAGGGTCTACCAAGGTATAGCAAAGTCTACCAAGGTATAGCAGGGCCTACCAAGGTATAGCAAAGTCTACCAAGGTCCAGCAAAGTCTACCAAGGTATAGCAGGGTCTACCAAGGTATAGCAGGGCCTACCAAGGTATAGCAAAGTCTACCAAGGTATAGCAGGGTCTACCAAGGTCCAGCAAAGTCTACCAAGGTATAGCAGGGTCTACCAAGGTATAGCAGGGTCTACCAAGGTATAGCAGGGTCTACCAAGGTATAGCAGGGTCTACCAAGGTATAGCAAAGTCTACCAAGGTATAGCAGGGTCTACCAAGGTCCAGCAAAGTCTACCAAGGTATAGCAGGGTCTACCAAGGTATAGCAGGGCCTACCAAGGTATAGCAATTCTACCAAGGTATAGCAGGGTCTACCAAGGTATAGCAAAGTCTACCAAGGTATAGCAGGGTCTACCAAGGTCCAGCAAAGTCTACCAAGGTATAGCAGGGTCTACCAAGGTATAGCAGGGCCTACCAAGGTATAGCAAAGTCTACCAAGGTATAGCAGGGTCTACCAAGGTATAGCAGGGTCTACCAAGGTATAGCAGGGTCTACCAAGGTATAGCAAAGTCTACCAAGGTCCAGCAAAGTGTACCAAGGTATAGCAGAGCCTACCAAGGTCCAGCAAAGTCTACCAAGGTATAGCAGTGCCTACCAAGGTCCAGCAAAGTCTACCAAGGTATAGCAGGGCCTACCAAGGTATAGCAGGGTCTACCAAGGTCCAGCAAAGTCTACCAAGGTATAGCAGGGTCTACCAAGGTATAGCAGGGTCTACCAAGGTCCAGCAAAGTCTACCAAGGTATAGCAGGGTCTACCAAGGTATAGCAGGGTCTACCAAGGTCCAGCAAAGTCTACCAAGGTATAGCAGGGCCTACCAAGGTCCAGCAAAGTCTACCAAGGTATAGCAGGGCCTACCAAGGTATAGCAGGGTCTACCAAGGTCCAGCAAAGTCTACCAAGGTATAGCAGGGCCTACCAAGGTATAGCAGGGCCTACCAAGGTCCAGCAAAGTCTACCAAGGTATAGCAAGGTCTACCAAGGTATAGCAGGATCTACCAAGGTCCAGCAAAGTCTACCAAGGTATAGCAGGGCCTACCAAGGTCCAGCAAAGTCTACCAAGGTATAGCAGGGTCTACCAAGGTATAGCAGGGCCTACCAAGGTCCAGCAAAGTCTACCAAGGTATAGCAAGGTCTACCAAGGTATAGCAGGGTCTACCAAGGTCCAGCAAAGTTTGCCAAGGTATAGCAGGGCCTACCAAGGTCCAGCAAAGTCTACCAAGGTCCAGCAAAGTCTACCAAGGTATAGCAGGGTCTACCAAGGTCCAGCAAAGTCTACCAAGGTATAGCAGGGCCTACCAAGGTATAGCAGGGCCTACCAAGGTCCAGCAAAGTCTACCAAGGTATAGCGAGGTCTACCAAGGTATAGCAGGGTCTACCAAGGTCCAGCAAAGTCTACCAAGGTATAGCAGGGCCTACCAAGGTCCAGCAAAGTCTACCAAGGTATAGCAGGGTCTACCAAGGTATAGCAGGGCCTACCAAGGTCCAGCAAAGTCTACCAAGGTATAGCAAGGTCTACCAAGGTATAGCAGGGTCTACCAAGGTCCAGCAAAGTTTGCCAAGGTATAGCAGGGCCTACCAAAGTCCAGCAAAGTCTACCAAGGTCCAGCAAAGTCTACCAAGGTATAGCAGGGTCTACCAAGGTCCAGCAAAGTCTACCAAGGTATAGCAGGGCCTACCAAGGTATAGCAGGGTCTACCAAGGTCCAGCAAAGTCTACCAAGGTATAGCAGGGCCTACCAAGGTCCAGCAAAGTCTACCAAGGTATAGCAGGGCCTACCAAGGTCCAGCAAAGTCTACCAAGGTATAGCAGGGACTACCAAGGTATAGCAGGGTCTACCAAGGTCCAGCAAAGTCTACCAAGGTATAGCAGGGTCTACCAAGGTATAGCAGGGTCTACCAAGGTCCAGCAAAGTCTACCAAGGTATAGCAGGGCCTACCAAGGTCCAGCAAAGTCTACCAAGGTATAGCAGGGTCTACCAAGGTATAGCAGGGCCTACCAAGGTCCAGCAAAGTCTACCAAGGTCCAGCAAGGTCTACCAAGGTATAGTAGGGCCTACCAAGGTCCAGCAAAGTCTACCAAGGTATAGCAGGGCCTACCAAGGTATAGCAGGGTCTACCAAAGTCCAGCAAAGTCTACCAAGGTATAGCAGGGCCTACCAAGGACCAGCAAAGTCTACCAAGGTATAGCAGGGCCTACCAAGGTAAAGCAGGGTCTACCAAGGTCCAGCAAAGTCTACCAAGGTATAGCAGGGCCTACCAAGGTAAAGCAGGGTCTACCAAGGTCCAGCAAAGTCTACCAAGGTATAGCAGGGCCTACCAAGGTCCAGCAAAGTCTACCAAGGTATAGCAGGGTCTACCAAGGTCCAGCAAAGTCTACCAAGGTATAGCAGGGTCTACCAAGGTATAGCAGGGTCTACCAAGGTCCAGCAAAGTCTACCAAGGTATAGCAGGGTCTACCAAGGTATAGCATGGTCTACCAAGGTATAGCAGGGTCTACCAAGGTATAGCAGGGTCTACCAAGGTCCAGCAAAGTCTACCAAGGTATAGCAGGGTCTACCAAGGTATAGCAGGGCCTACCAAGGTCCAGCAAAGTCTACCAAGGTATAGCAGGGTCTACCAAGGTATAGCAGGGTCTACCAAGGTCCAGCAAAGTCTACCAAGGTATAGCAGGGTCTACCAAGGTATAGCAAGGTCTACCAAGGTATAGCAGCGCCTACCAAGGTATAGCAGGGTCTACCAAGGTCCAGCAAAGTCTACCAAGGTATAGCAGGGCCTACCAAGGTATAGCAGGGTCTACCAAGGTCCAGCAAAGTCTACCAAGGTATAGCAGGACCTACCAAGGTCCAGCAAAGTCTACCAAGGTATAGCAGGGCCTACCAAGGTATGGCAGGGTCTACCAAGGTCCAGCAAAGTCTACCAAGGTATAGCAGGGTCTACCAAGGTATAGCAGGGTCTACCAAGGTCCAGCAAAGTCTACCAAGGTATAGCAGGGCCTACCAAGGTCCAGCAAAGTCTACCAAGGTATAGCAGGGTCTACCAAGGTATAGCAGGGTCTACCAAGGTCCAGCAAAGTCTACCAAGGTATAGCAGGGCCTACCAAGGTCCAGCAAAGTCTACCAAGGTATAGCAGGGCCTACCAAGGTCCAGCAAAGTCTACCAAGGTATAGCAGGGCCTACCAAGGTATAGCAGGGTCTACCAAGGTCCAGCAAAGTCTACCAAGGTATAGCAGGGTCTACCAAGGTATAGCAGGGTCTACCAAGGTCCAGCAAAGTCTACCAAGGTACAGCAGTGCCTACTAAGGTCCAGCAAAGTCTACCAAGGTATAGCAGGGTCTACCAAGGTATAGCAGGGTCTACCAAGGTCCAGCAAAGTCTACCAAGGTATAGCAGGGCCTACCAAGGTCCAGCAAAGTCTACCAAGGTATAGCAGGGCCTACCAAGGTATAGCAGAGTCTACCAAGGTCCAGCAAAGTCTACCTAGGTATACAAGGGCCTACCAAGGTATAGCAGGGCCTACCAAGGTCCAGCAAAGTCTACCAAGGTATAGCAAGGTCTACCAAGGTATAGCAGGGTCTACCAAGGTATAGCAAGGTCTACCAAGGTATAGCAGGGTCTACCAAGGTCCAGCAAAGTCTACCAAGGTATACCAGGGCCTACCAAGGTCCAGCAAAGTCTACCAAGGTATAGCAGGGTCTACCAAGGTATAGCAGGGTCTACCAAGGTATAGCAGGGTCTACCAAGGTCCAGCAAAGTCTACCAAGGTATAGCAAGGTCTACCAAGGTATAGGAGGGTCTACCAAGGTCCAGCAAAGTTTGCCAAGGTATAGCAGGGCCTACCAAGGTCCAGCAAAGTCTATCAAGGTCCAGCAAAGTCTACCAAGGTATAGCAGGGTCTACCAAGGTCCAGCAAAGTCTACCAAGGTATAGCAGGGCCTACCAAGGTATAGCAGGGTCTACCAAGGTCCAGCAAAGTCTACCAAGGTATAGCAGGGTCTACCAAGGTATAGCAGGGTCTACCAAGGTCCAGCAAAGTCTACCAAGGTAAAGCAGGGCCTACCAAGGTCCAGCAAAGTCTACCAAGGTATAGCAGGGTCTACCAAGGTATAGCAGGGCCTACCAAGGTCCAGCAAAGTCTACCAAGGTATAGCAGGGCCTACCAAGGTATAGCAAAGTCTACCAAGGTATAGCAGGGTCTACCAAGGTATAGCAAAGTCTACCAAGGTATAGCAGGGTCTACCAAGGTATAGCAGGGTCTACCAAGGTATAGCAGGGTCTACCAAGGTATAGCAGGGCCTACCAAGGTATAGCAGGGTCTACCAAGGTATAGCTGGGCCTACCAAGGTATAGCAAAGTCTACCAAGGTATAGCAGGGCCTACCAAGGTATAGCAAAGTCTACCAAGGTATAGCAGGGTCTACCAAGGTATAGCAGGGTCTACCAAGGTATAGCAAAGTCTACCAAGGTATAGCAAAGTGTACCAAGGTATAGCAGGGTCTACCAAGGTATAGCAGGGTCTACCAAGGTATAGCAGGGTCTACCAAGGTATAGCAAAGTGTACCAAGGTATAGCAGGGTCTACCAAGGTATAGCAGGGTCTACCAAGGTATAGCAAAGTCTACCAAGGTATAGCAGGGTCTACCAAGGTATAGCAAAGTCTACCAAGGTATAGCAGGGTCTACCAAGGTATAGCAGGGTCTACCAAGGTATAGCAGGGTCTACCAAGGTATAGCAGGGTCTACCAAGGTATAGCAGGGTCTACCAAGGTATAGCAGGGCCTACCAAGGTATAGCAAAGTCTACCAAGGTATAGCAGGGCCTACCAAGGTATAGCAAAGTCTACCAAGGTATAGCAGGGTCTACCAAGGTATAGCAAAGTCTACCAAGGTATAGCAGGGTCTACCAAGGTATAGCAGGGTCTACCAAGGTATAGCAAAGTCTACCAAGGTATAGCAGGGTCTACCAAGGTATAGCAAAGTCTACCAAGGTATAGCAGGGCCTACCAAGGTATAGCAAAGTCTACCAAGGTATAGCAGGGTCTACCAAGGTATAGCAAAGTCTACCAAGGTATAGTAGGGCCTACCAAGGTCCAGCAAAGTCTACCAAGGTATAGCAGGGCCTACCAAGGTATAGCAAAGTCTACCAAGGTATAGCAGGGTCTACCAAGGTATAGCAAAGTCTACCAAGGTATAGCAGGGTCTACCAAGGTATAGCAGGGTCTACCAAGGTATAGCAGGGTCTACCAAGGTATAGCAGGGTCTACCAAGGTATAGCAGGGTCTACCAAGGTATAGCAGGGCCTACCAAGGTATAGCAAAGTCTACCAAGGTATAGCAGGGCCTACCAAGGTATAGCAAAGTCTACCAAGGTATAGCAGGGTCTACCAAGGTATAGCAAAGTCTACCAAGGTATAGCAGGGTCTACCAAGGTATAGCAGGGTCTACCAAGGTATAGCAAAGTCTACCAAGGTATAGCAGGGTCTACCAAGGTCCAGCAAAGTCTACCAAGGTATAGCAGGGTCTACCAAGGTATAGCAGGGCCTACCAAGGTATAGCAAAGTCTACCAAGGTATAGCAGGGTCTACCAAGGTATAGCAGGGCCTACCAAGGTATAGCAGGGTCTACCAAGGTATAGCAGGGCCTACCAAGGTATAGCAAAGTCTACCAAGGTATAGCAGGGTCTACCAAGGTATAGCAGGGCCTACCAAGGTATAGCAGGGTCTACCAAGGTATAGCAGGGCCTACCAAGGTATAGCATAGTCTACCAAGGTATAGCAGGGTCTACCAAGGTATAGCAAAGTCTACCAAGGTATAGCAGGGTCTACCAAGGTCCAGCAAAGTCTACCAAGGTATAGCAGGGCCTACCAAGGTATAGCAAAGTCTACCAAGGTATAGCAGGGTCTACCAAGGTATAGCAGGGTCTACCAAGGTATAGCAAAGTCTACCAAGGTATAGCAGGGTCTACCAAGGTATAGCAAAGTCTACCAAGGTATAGCAGGGTCTACCAAGGTATAGCAGGGTCTACCAAGGTCCAGCAAAGTTTACCAGGGTATAGCAAAGTCTACCAAGGTATAGCAAAGTCTACCAAGGTATAGCAAAGTCTACCAAGGTATAGCAGGGCCTACCAAGGTATATCAAAGTCTATCAAGGTATAGCAGGGTCTACCAAGGTATAGCAGGGTCTACCAAGGTAAAGCAAAGTCTACCAAGGTATAGCAGGGTCTACCAAGGTATAGCAGGGCCTACCAAGGTATAGCAGGGTCTACCAAGGTATAGCGGGGTCTAACAAGGTATAGCAAAGTCTACCAAGGTATAGCAGGGTCTACCAAGGTCCAGCAAAGTCTACCAAGGTATAGCAGGGTCTACCAAGGTATAGCAGGGTCTACCAAGGTATAGCAAAGTCTACCAAGGTATAGCTCAGTCTACCAAGGTATAGCAGGGTCTACCAAGGTATAGCAAAGTCTACCAAGGTATAGCAGGGTCTACCAAGGTATAGCAGGGTCTACCAAGGTATAGCAAAGTCTACCAAGGTATAGCAGGGTCTACCAAGGTATAGCAGGGTCTACCAAGGTATATCAGGGCCTACCAAGGTATAGCAGGGTCTAGCAAGGTATAGCAGGGTCTACCAAGGTATAGCAAAGTCTACCAGGGTATAGCAAAGTCTACCAAGGTATAGCAAAGTCTACCAAGGTATAGCAGGGTCTACCAAGGTATAGCAAAGTCTACCAAGGTATAGCAAAGTCTACCAGGGTATAGCAAAGTCTACCAACGTATAGCAAAGTCTACCAAGGTATAGCAGGGTCTACCAAGGTATAGCAGGGTCTACCAAGGTATAGCAAAGTCTACCAGGGTATAGCAAAGTCTACCAAGGTATAGCAGGGTCTACCAAGGTATAACAAAGTCTACCAGGGTATAGCAAAGTCTACCAAGGTATAGCAAAGTCTACCAAGGTATAGCAAAGTCTACCAAGGTATAGCAGGGTCTACCAGGGTATAGCAAAGTCTACCAAGGTATAGCAAAGTCTACCAAGGTATAGCAGGGCCTACCAAGGTATAGCAAAGTCCACCAAGGTATAGCAGGGTCTACCAAGGTATAGCAGGGTCTACCAAGGTATAGCAAAGTCTACCAAGGTATAGCAGGGTCTACCAAGGTCCAGCAAAGTCTACCAAGGTATAGCAGGGTCTACCAAGGTCCAGCAAAGTCTACCAAGGTATAACAGGGTCTACCAAGGTATAGCAGGGCCTACCAAGGTATAGCAAAGTCTACCAAGGTATAGCAGGGCCTACCAAGGTATAGCAAAGTCTACCAAGGTATAGCAGGGTCTACCAAGGTATAGCAGGGTCTACCAAGGTATAGCAAAGTCTACCAAGTTATAGCAGGGTCTACCAAGGTCCAGCAAAGTCTACCAAGGTATAGCAGGGTCTACCAAGGTCCAGCAAAGTCTACCAAGGTATAGCAGGGTCTACCAAGGTATAGCAGGGTCTACCAAGGTCTAGCAAAGTCTACCAAGGTATAGCAGGGTCTACCAAGGTATAGCAGGGTCTACCAAGGTATAGCAAAGTCTACCAAGGTATAGCAGGGCCTACCAAGGTCTAGCAAAGTCTACCAAGGTATAGCAGGGTCTACCAAGGTATAGCAGGGTCTACCAAGGTATAGCAAAGTCTACCAAGGTATAGCAGGGCCTACCAAGGTCTAGCAAAGTCTACCAAGGTATAGCAGGGTCTACCAAGGTATAGCAGGGTCTACCAAGGTATAGCAAAGTCTACCAAGTTATAGCAGGGTCTACCAAGGTATAGCAGGGCCTACCAAGGTATAGCAAAGTCTACCAAGGTATAGCAGGGTCTACCAAGGTCCAGCAAAGTCTACCAAGGTATAGCAGGGTCTACCAAGGTATAGCAGGGTCTACCAAGGTCCAGCAAAGTCTACCAATGTATAGCAGGGTCTACCAAGGTCTAGCAGGGTCTACCAAGGTCCAGCAAAGTCTACCAAGGTATAGCAGGGTCTACCAAGGTATAGCAGGGCCAACCAAGGTATAGCAAAGTCTACCAAGGTATAGCAGGGTCTACCAAGGTCCAGCAAAGTCTACCAAGGTATAGCAGGGTCTACCAAGGTCCAGCAAAGTCTACCAAGGTATAACAGGGTCTACCAAGGTATAGCAGGGCCTACCAAGGTATAGCAGGGCCTACCAAGGTATAGCAAAGTCTACCAGGGTATAGCAGGGTCTACCAAGGTATAGCAGGGTGTACCAAGGTATAGCAAAGTCTACCAAGGTATAGCAGGGTCTACCAAGGTCCAGCAAAGTCTACCAAGGTATAGCAGGGTCTACCAAGGTCCAGCAAAGTCTACCAGGGTATAGCAGGGTCTACCAAGGTATAGCAGGGTCTACCAAGGTATAGCAAAGTCTACCAAGGTATAGCAGGGTCTACCAAGGTATAGCAGGGTCTACCAAGGTATATCAGGGCCTACCAAGGTATAGCAGGGTCTAGCAAGGTATAGCAGGGTCTACCAAGGTATAGCAAAGTCTACCAGGGTATAGCAAAGTCTACCAAGGTATAGCAAAGTCTACCAAGGTATAGCAGGGTCTACCAAGGTATAGCAAAGTCTACCAAGGTATAGCAAAGTCTACCAGGGTATAGCAAAGTCTACCAACGTATAGCAAAGTCTACCAAGGTATAGCAGGGTCTACCAAGGTATAGCAGGGTCTACCAAGGTATAGCAAAGTCTACCAGGGTATAGCAAAGTCTACCAAGGTATAGCAGGGTCTACCAAGGTATAACAAAGTCTACCAGGGTATAGCAAAGTCTACCAAGGTATAGCAAAGTCTACCAAGGTATAGCAAAGTCTACCAAGGTATAGCAGGGTCTACCAGGGTATAGCAAAGTCTACCAAGGTATAGCAAAGTCTACCAAGGTATAGCAGGGCCTACCAAGGTATAGCAAAGTCCACCAAGGTATAGCAGGGTCTACCAAGGTATAGCAGGGTCTACCAAGGTATAGCAAAGTCTACCAAGGTATAGCAGGGTCTACCAAGGTCCAGCAAAGTCTACCAAGGTATAGCAGGGTCTACCAAGGTCCAGCAAAGTCTACCAAGGTATAACAGGGTCTACCAAGGTATAGCAGGGCCTACCAAGGTATAGCAAAGTCTACCAAGGTATAGCAGGGCCTACCAAGGTATAGCAAAGTCTACCAAGGTATAGCAGGGTCTACCAAGGTATAGCAGGGTCTACCAAGGTATAGCAAAGTCTACCAAGTTATAGCAGGGTCTACCAAGGTCCAGCAAAGTCTACCAAGGTATAGCAGGGTCTACCAAGGTCCAGCAAAGTCTACCAAGGTATAGCAGGGTCTACCAAGGTATAGCAGGGTCTACCAAGGTCTAGCAAAGTCTACCAAGGTATAGCAGGGTCTACCAAGGTATAGCAGGGTCTACCAAGGTATAGCAAAGTCTACCAAGGTATAGCAGGGCCTACCAAGGTCTAGCAAAGTCTACCAAGGTATAGCAGGGTCTACCAAGGTATAGCAGGGTCTACCAAGGTATAGCAAAGTCTACCAAGGTATAGCAGGGCCTACCAAGGTCTAGCAAAGTCTACCAAGGTATAGCAGGGTCTACCAAGGTATAGCAGGGTCTACCAAGGTATAGCAAAGTCTACCAAGTTATAGCAGGGTCTACCAAGGTATAGCAGGGCCTACCAAGGTATAGCAAAGTCTACCAAGGTATAGCAGGGTCTACCAAGGTCCAGCAAAGTCTACCAAGGTATAGCAGGGTCTACCAAGGTATAGCAGGGTCTACCAAGGTCCAGCAAAGTCTACCAATGTATAGCAGGGTCTACCAAGGTCTAGCAGGGTCTACCAAGGTCCAGCAAAGTCTACCAAGGTATAGCAGGGTCTACCAAGGTATAGCAGGGCCAACCAAGGTATAGCAAAGTCTACCAAGGTATAGCAGGGTCTACCAAGGTCCAGCAAAGTCTACCAAGGTATAGCAGGGTCTACCAAGGTCCAGCAAAGTCTACCAAGGTATAACAGGGTCTACCAAGGTATAGCAGGGCCTACCAAGGTATAGCAGGGCCTACCAAGGTATAGCAAAGTCTACCAGGGTATAGCAGGGTCTACCAAGGTATAGCAGGGTGTACCAAGGTATAGCAAAGTCTACCAAGGTATAGCAGGGTCTACCAAGGTCCAGCAAAGTCTACCAAGGTATAGCAGGGTCTACCAAGGTCCAGCAAAGTCTACCAAGGTATAGCAGGGTCTACCAAGGTATAGCAAAGTCTACCAAGGTATAGCAGGGTCTACCAAGGTCCAGCAAAGTCTACCAAGGTATAGCAGGGTCTACCAAGGTATAGCAGGGTCTACCAAGGTCCAGCAAAGTCTACCAGGGTATAGCAAAGTCTACCAAGGTATAGCAGGGTCTACCAAGGTATAGCAAAGTCTACCAAGGTATAGCAGGGTCTACCAAGGTCCAGCAAAGTCTACCAAGGTATAGCAGGGTCTACCAAGGTATAGCAGGGTCTACCAAGGTCCAGCAAAGTCTACCAAGGTATAGCAGGGTCTACCAAGGTATAGCAGGGCCTACCAAGGTATAGCAAAGTCTACCAAGGTATAGCAGGGTCTACCAAAGTATAGCAAAGTCTACCAAGGTATTGCAGGGTCTACCAAGGTCCAGCAAAGTCTACCAAGGTATAGCAGGGTCTACCAAGGTCCAGCAAAGTCTACCAAGGTATAGCAGGGTCTACCAAGGTATAGCAGGGTCTACCAAGGTATAGCAGGGTCTACCAAGGTCCAGCAAAGTCTACCAAGGTATAGCAGGGTCTACCAAGGTATAGCAGGGCCTACCAAGGTATAGCAAAGTCTACCAAGGTATAGCAGGGTCTACCAAGGTATAGCAGGGTCTACCAAGGTATAGCAAAGTCTACCAAGGTATAGCAGGGTCTACCAAGGTCCAGCAAAGTCTACCAAGGTATAGCATGGTCTACCAAGGTATAGCAGGGCTTACCAAGGTATAGCAAAGTCTACCAAGGTATAGCAGGGTCTACCAAGGTATAGCAAAGTCTACCAAGGTATTGCAGGGTCTACCAAGGTCCAGCAAAGTCTACCAAGGTATAGCAGGGTCTACCAAGGTCCAGCAAAGTCTACCAAGGTATAGCAGGGTCTACCAAGGTATAGCAGGGCCTACCAAGGTATAGCAAAGTCTATCAAGGTATTGCAGGGCCTACCAAGGTATAGCAAAGTCTACCAAGGTATAGCAGGGTCTACCAAGGTCCAGCAAAGTCTACCAAGGTATAGCAGGGTCTACCAAGGTCCAGCAAAGTCTACCAAGGTATAGCAGGGTCTACCAAGGTATAGCAGGGCCTACCAAGGTATAGCAAAGTCTACCAAGGTATAGCAGTCCCTACCAAGGTATAGCAGTGCCTACCAAGGTATAGCAAAGTCTACCAAGGTATAGCAGGGTCTACCAAGGTATAGCAGGGTCTACCAAGGTCCAACAAAGTCTACCAAGGTATAGCAGGGTCTACCAAGGTATAGCAGGGCCTACCAAGGTATAGCAAAGTCTACCAAGGTATAGCAGGGTCTACCAAGGTCAAGCAAAGTCTACCAAGGTATAGCAGGGTCTACCAAGGTCCAGCAAAGTCTACCAAGGTATAGCAGGGTCTACCAAGGTATAGCAGGGCCTACCAAGGTATAGCAAAGTCTACCAAGGTATAGCAGGGCCTACCAAGGTATAGCAAAGTCTACCAAGGTATAGCAGGGTCTACCAAGGTCCAGCAAAGTCTACCAAGGTATAGCAGGGTCTACCAAGGTATAGCAGGGCCTACCAAGGTATAGCAGGGCCTACCAAGGTATAGCAGGGTCTACCAAGGTATAGCAGGGTCTACCAAGGTATAGCAAAGTCTACCAAGGTATAGCAGTCCCTACCAAGGTATAGCAAAGTCTACCAAGGTATAGCAGGGTCTACCAAGGTATAGCAGGGTCTACCAAGGTATAGCAGGGTCTACCAAGGTCCAGCAAAGTCTACCAAGGTATAGCAGGGCCTACCAAGGTATAGCAAAGTCTACCAAGGTATAGAAGGGTCTACCAGGGTATAGCAGGGTCTACCAAGGTATAGCAAAGTCTACCAAGGTATAGCAAAGTCTACCAGGGTATAGCAAAGTCTACCAAGGTATAGCAGGGTCTACCAAGGTATAGCAGGGTCTACCAAGGTATAGCAGGGCCTACCAAGGTATAGCAAAGTCTACCAAGGTATAGCAGGGTCTACCAAGGTCCAGCAAAGTCTACCAAGGTATAGCAGGGTCTACCAAGGTATAGCAGGGTCTACCAAGGTCCAGCAAAGTCTACCAATGTATATCAGGGTCTACCAAGGTCTAGCAGGGTCTACCAAGGTCCAGCAAAGTCTACCAAGGTATAGCAGGGTCTACCAAGGTATAGCAGGTCCTACCAAGGTATAGCAAAGTCTACCAAGGTATAGCAGGGTCTACCAAGGTCCAGCAAAGTCTACCAAGGTATAGCAGGGTCTACCAAGGTCCAGCAAAGTCTACCAAGGTATAACAGGGTCTACCAAGGTATAGCAGGGCCTACCAAGGTATAGCAGGGCCTACCAAGGTATAGCAAAGTCTACCAGGGTATAGCAGGGTCTACCAAGGTATAGCAGGGTCTACCAAGGTATAGCAAAGTCTACCAAGGTATTGCAGGGTCTACCAAGGTCCAGCAAAGTCTACCAAGGTATAGCAGGGTCTACCAAGGTATAGCAGGGTCTACCAAGGTCCAGCAAAGTCTACCAAGGTATAGCAGGGTCTACCAAGGTATAGCAGGGTCTACCAAGGTATAGCAAAGTCTACCAAGGTATAGCAGGGTCTACCAAGGTCCAGCAAAGTCTACCAAGGTATAGCAGGGTCTACAAAGGTATAGCAGGGTCTACCAAGGTCCAGCAAAGTCTACCAGGGTATAGCAAAGTCTACCAAGGTATAGCAGGGTCTACCAAGGTATAGCAAAGTCTACCAAGGTATAGCAGGGTCTACCAAGGTCCAGCAAAGTCTACCAAGGTATAGCAGGGTCTACCAAGGTATAGCAGGGTCTACCAAGGTCCAGCAAAGTCTACCAAGGTATAGCAGGGTCTACCAAGGTATAGCAGGGTCTACCAAGGTATAGCAGGGCCTACCAAGGTATAGCAAAGTCTACCAAGGTATAGCAGGGTCTACCAAAGTATAGCAAAGTCTACCAAGGTATTGCAGGGTCTACCAAGGTCCAGCAAAGTCTACCAAGGTATAGCAGGGTCTACCAAGGTCCAGCAAAGTCTACCAAGGTATAGCAGGGTCTACCAAGGTATAGCAGGGTCTACCAAGGTATAGCAGGGTCTACCAAGGTCCAGCAAAGTCTACCAAGGTATAGCAGGGTCTACCAAGGTATAGCAGGGCCTACCAAGGTATAGCAAAGTCTACCAAGGTATAGCAGGGTCTACCAAGGTATAGCAGGGTCTACCAAGGTATAGCAAAGTCTACCAAGGTATAGCAGGGTCTACCAAGGTCCAGCAAAGTCTACCAAGGTATAGCAGGGTCTACCAAGGTATAGCAGGTCCTACCAAGGTATAGCAAAGTCTACCAAGGTATAGCAGGGTCTACCAAGGTATAGCAGGGTCTACCAAGGTATAGCAAAGTCTACCAAGGTATAGCAGGGTCTACCAAGGTCCAGCAAAGTCTACCAAGGTATAGCAGGGTCTACCAAGGTATAGCAGGGTCTACCAAGGTATAGCAGGGTCTACCAAGGTATAGCAGGGTCTACCAAGGTCCAGCAAAGTCTACCAAGGTATAGCAGGGTCTACCAAGGTCCAGCAAAGTCTACCAAGGTATAGCAGGGTCTACCAAGGTATAGCAGGGCCTACCAAAATATAGCAAAGTCTACCAAGGTATAGCAGGGTCTACCAAGGTCCAGCAAAGTCTACCAAGGTATAGCAGGGTCTACCAAGGTATAGCAGGGCCTACCAAGGTATAGCAAAGTCTACCAAGGTATAGCAGGGTCTACCAAGGTATAGCAGGGTCTACCAGGGTATAGCAGGGTCTACCAAGGTCCAGCAAAGTCTACCAAGGTATAGCAGGGTCTACCAAGGTATAGCAGGGTCTACCAAGGTATAGCAGGGCCTACCAAGGTATAGCAAAATCTACCAAGGTATAGCAGGGTCTACCAAGGTATAGCAAAGTCTACCAAGGTATAGCAGGGTCTACCAAGGTCCAGCAAAGTCTACCAAGGTATAGCAGGGTCTACCAAGGTCCAGCAAAGTCTACCAAGGTATAGCAGGGTCTACCAAGGTCCAGCAAAGTCTACCAAGGTATAACAGGGTCTACCAAGGTATAGCAGGGCCTACCAAGGTATAGCAAAGTCTACCAAGGTATAGCAGGGTCTACCAAGGTATAGCAGGGTCTACCAAGGTCCAGCAAAGTCTACCAAGGTATAGCAGGGTCTACCAAGGTCCAGCAAAGTCTACCAAGGTATAGCAGGGTCTACCAAGGTATAGCAGGGTCTACCAAGGTATAGCAGGGCCTACCAAGGTCCAGCAAAGTCTACCAAGGTATAGCAAAGTCTACCAAGGTATAGCAGGGTCTACCAAGGTCCAGCAAAGTCTACCAAGGTATAACAGGGTCTACCAAGGTATAGCAGGGCCTACCAAGGTATAGCAAAGTCTACCAAGGTATAGCAGGGTCTACCAAGGTATAGCAGGGTCTACCAAGGTCCAGCAAAGTCTACCAAGGTATAGCAGGGTCTACCAAGGTCCAGCAAAGTCTACCAAGGTATAGCAGGGTCTACCAAGGTATAGCAGGGTCTACCAAGGTCCAGCAAAGTCTACCAAGGTATAGCAAAGTCTACCAAGGTATAGCAGGGTCTACCAAGGTCCAGCAAAGTCTACCAAGGTATAGCAGGGTCTACCAAGGTCCAGCAAAGTCTACCAAGGTATAGCAGGGTCTACCAAGGTATAGCAGGGCCTACCAAGGTATAGCAAAGTCTACCAAGGTATAGCAGGGTCTACCAAGGTATAGCAGGGTCTACCAAGGTATAGCAGGGTCTACCAGGGTATAGCAAAGTCTACCAAGGTATAGCAGGGCCTACCAAGGTATAGCAGGGTCTACCAAGGTATAGCGGGGTCTACCAAGGTCCAGCAAAGTCTACCAAGGTATAGCAGGGTCTACCAAGGTATAGCAGGGCCTATTAAGGTATAGCAAAGTCTACCAAGGTATAGCAGGGTCTACCAAGGTATAGCAGGGTCTACCAAGGTATAGCAAAGTCTACCAAGGTATAGCAGGGTCTACCAAGGTCCAGCAAAGTCTACCAAGGTATAGAAGGGTCTACCAAGGTCCAGCAAAGTCTACCAAGGTATAGCAGGGTCTACCAAGGTATAGCAAAGTCTACCAAGGTATAGCAGGGTCTACCAAGGTCCAGCAAAGTCTACCAAGGTATAGCAGGGTCTACCAAGGTATAGCAGGGCCTACCAAGGTATAGCAAAGTCTACCAAGGTATAGCAGGGTCTACCAAGGTATAGCAGGGTCTACCAAGGTCCAGCAAAGTCTACCAAGGTATAGCAGGGTCTACCAAGGTATAGCAGGGCCTACCAAGGTATAGCAAAGTCTACCAAGGTATAGCAGGGCCTACCAAGGTCCAGCAAAGTCTACCAAGGTATAGCAGGGTCTACCAAGGTATAGCAAAGTCTACCAAGGTATAGCAGGGTCTACCAAGGTATAGCAAAGTCTACCAAGGTATAGCAGGGTCTACCAAGGTCCAGCAAAGTCTACCAAGGTATAGCAGGGTCTACCAAGGTATAGCAAAGTCTACCAAGGTATAGCAGGGTCTACCAAGGTATAGCAAAGTCTACCAAGGTATAGCAGGGTCTACCAAGGTCCAGCAAAGTCTACCAGGGTATAGCAGGGTCTACCAAGGTCCAGCAAAGTCTACCAAGGTATAGCAGGGTCTACCAAGGTCCAGCAAAGTCTACCAAGGTATAGCAGGGTCTACCAAGGTATAGCAAAGTCTACCAAGGTATAGCAGGGTCTACCAAGGTCCAGCAAAGTCTACCAAGGTATAGCAGGGTCTACCAAGGTATAGCAAAGTCTACCAAGGTATAGCAGGGTCTACCAAGGTATAGCAGGGTCTACCAAGGTCCAGCAAAGTCTACCAAGGTATAGCAGGGTCTACCAAGGTATAGCAGGGTCTACCAAGGTCCAGCAAAGTCTACCAAGGTATAGCAGGGTCTACCAAGGTATTGCAGGGTCTACCAAGGTATAGCAAAGTCTACCAAGGTATAGCAGGGCCTACCAAGGTATAGCAAAGTCTACCAAGGTATAGCAGGGTCTACCAAGGTATAGCAGGGTCTACCAAGGTCCAGCAAAGTCTACCAAGGTATAGCAGGGTCTACCAAGGTATAGCAAAGTCTACCAAGGTATAGCAGGGTCTACCAAGGTATAGCAGGGTCTACCAAGGTCCAGTAAAGTCTACCAAGGTATAGCAGGGTCTACCAAGGTATAGCAGGGCCTACCAAGAAATAGCAAAGTCTACCAAGGTATTGCAGGGTCTACCAAGGTATAGCAGGGTCTACCAAGGTATAGCAAATTCTACCAAGGTATAGCAGGGTCTACCAAGGTCCAGCAAAGTCTACCAAGGTATAGCAGGGTCTACCAAGGTCCAGCAAAGTCTACCAAGGTATAGCAGGGTCTACCAAGGTATAGCAGGGCCTACCAAGGTATAGCAAAGTCTACCAAGGTATAGCAGGGTCTACCAAGGTCCAGCAAAGTCTACCAAGGTATAGCAGGGTCTACCAAGGTCCAGCAAAGTCTACCAAGGTATAGCAGGGTCTACCAAGGTATAGCAGGGCCTACCAAGGTATAGCAAAGTCTACCAAGGTATAGCAGGGTCTACCAAGGTCCAGCAAAGTCTACCAAGGTATAGCAGGGTCTACCAAGGTCCAGCAAAGTCTACCAAGGTATAGCAGGGTCTACCAAGGTCCAGCAAAGTCTACCAAGGTATAGCAGGGTCTACCAAGGTATAGCAGGGCCTACCAAGGTATAGCAAAGTCTACCAATGGTATAGCAGGGTCTACCAAGGTATAGCAGGGTCTACCAAGGTCCAGCAAAGTCTACCAAGGTATAGCAGGGTCTACCAAGGTATAGCAAAGTCTACCAAGGTATTGCAGGGTCTAACAAGGTATAGCAAAGTCTACCAAGGTATAGCAGGGCCTACCAAGGTATAGCAAAGTCTACCAAGGTATTGCAGGGTCTACCAAGGTATAGCAGGGTCTACCAAGGTATAGCAAAGTCTACCAAGGTATAGCAGGGTCTACCAAGGTATAGCAAAGTCTACCAAGGTATAGCAGGGTCTACCAAGGTATAGCAAAGTCTACCAAGGTATAGCAGGGCCTACCAAGGTATAGCAAAGTCTACCAAGGTATAGCAGGGTCTACCAAGGTATAGCAAAGTCTACCAAGGTATAGCAGGGCCTACCAAGGTATAGCAAAGTCTACCAAGGTCCAGCAAAGTCTACCAAGGTATAGCAGGGTCTACCAAGGTATAGCAGGGCCTACCAAGGTATAGCAAAGTCTACCAAGGTATAGCAGGGTCTACCAAGGTCCAGCAAAGTCTACCAAGGTATAGCAGGGTCTACCAAGGTATAGCAGGGTCTACCAAGGTATAGCAGGGTCTACCAAGGTATAGCAGGGTCTACCAAGGTATAGCAAAGTCTACCAAGGTATAGCAGGGTCTACCAAGGTCCAGCAAAGTCTACCAAGGTATAGCAGGGTCTACCAAGGTATAGCAGGGCCTACCAAGGTATAGCAAAGTCTACCAAGGTATAGCAGGGTCTACCAAGGTATAGCAGGGTCTACCAAGGTATAGCAAAGTCTACCAAGGTATAGCAGGGTCTACCAAGGTCCAGCAAAGTCTACCAAGGTATAGCAGGGTCTACCAAGGTATAGCAGGGCCTACCAAGGTATAGCAAAGTCTACCAAGGTATAGCAGGGTCTACCAAGGTATAGCAGGGTCTACCAAGGTATAGCAAAGTCTACCAAGGTCCAGCAAAGTGTACCAAGGTATAGCAGAGCCTACCAAGGTCCAGCAAAGTCTACCAAGGTATAGCAGTGCCTACCAAGGTCCAGCAAAGTCTACCAAGGTATAGCAGGGCCTACCAAGGTATAGCAGGGTCTACCAAGGTCCAGCAAAGTCTACCAAGGTATAGCAGGGTCTACCAAGGTATAGCAGGGTCTACCAAGGTCCAGCAAAGTCTACCAAGGTATAGCAGGGTCTACCAAGGTATAGCAGGGTCTACCAAGGTCCAGCAAAGTCTACCAAGGTATAGCAGGGCCTACCAAGGTCCAGCAAAGTCTACCAAGGTATAGCAGGGCCTACCAAGGTATAGCAGGGTCTACCAAGGTCCAGCAAAGTCTACCAAGGTATAGCAGGGCCTACCAAGGTATAGCAGGGCCTACCAAGGTCCAGCAAAGTCTACCAAGGTATAGCAAGGTCTACCAAGGTATAGCAGGATCTACCAAGGTCCAGCAAAGTCTACCAAGGTATAGCAGGGCCTACCAAGGTCCAGCAAAGTCTACCAAGGTATAGCAGGGTCTACCAAGGTATAGCAGGGCCTACCAAGGTCCAGCAAAGTCTACCAAGGTATAGCAAGGTCTACCAAGGTATAGCAGGGTCTACCAAGGTCCAGCAAAGTTTGCCAAGGTATAGCAGGGCCTACCAAGGTCCAGCAAAGTCTACCAAGGTCCAGCAAAGTCTACCAAGGTATAGCAGGGTCTACCAAGGTCCAGCAAAGTCTACCAAGGTATAGCAGGGCCTACCAAGGTATAGCAGGGCCTACCAAGGTCCAGCAAAGTCTACCAAGGTATAGCGAGGTCTACCAAGGTATAGCAGGGTCTACCAAGGTCCAGCAAAGTCTACCAAGGTATAGCAGGGCCTACCAAGGTCCAGCAAAGTCTACCAAGGTATAGCAGGGTCTACCAAGGTATAGCAGGGCCTACCAAGGTCCAGCAAAGTCTACCAAGGTATAGCAAGGTCTACCAAGGTATAGCAGGGTCTACCAAGGTCCAGCAAAGTTTGCCAAGGTATAGCAGGGCCTACCAAAGTCCAGCAAAGTCTACCAAGGTCCAGCAAAGTCTACCAAGGTATAGCAGGGTCTACCAAGGTCCAGCAAAGTCTACCAAGGTATAGCAGGGCCTACCAAGGTATAGCAGGGTCTACCAAGGTCCAGCAAAGTCTACCAAGGTATAGCAGGGCCTACCAAGGTCCAGCAAAGTCTACCAAGGTATAGCAGGGCCTACCAAGGTCCAGCAAAGTCTACCAAGGTATAGCAGGGACTACCAAGGTATAGCAGGGTCTACCAAGGTCCAGCAAAGTCTACCAAGGTATAGCAGGGTCTACCAAGGTATAGCAGGGTCTACCAAGGTCCAGCAAAGTCTACCAAGGTATAGCAGGGCCTACCAAGGTCCAGCAAAGTCTACCAAGGTATAGCAGGGTCTACCAAGGTATAGCAGGGCCTACCAAGGTCCAGCAAAGTCTACCAAGGTCCAGCAAGGTCTACCAAGGTATAGTAGGGCCTACCAAGGTCCAGCAAAGTCTACCAAGGTATAGCAGGGCCTACCAAGGTATAGCAGGGTCTACCAAAGTCCAGCAAAGTCTACCAAGGTATAGCAGGGCCTACCAAGGACCAGCAAAGTCTACCAAGGTATAGCAGGGCCTACCAAGGTAAAGCAGGGTCTACCAAGGTCCAGCAAAGTCTACCAAGGTATAGCAGGGCCTACCAAGGTAAAGCAGGGTCTACCAAGGTCCAGCAAAGTCTACCAAGGTATAGCAGGGCCTACCAAGGTCCAGCAAAGTCTACCAAGGTATAGCAGGGTCTACCAAGGTCCAGCAAAGTCTACCAAGGTATAGCAGGGTCTACCAAGGTATAGCAGGGTCTACCAAGGTCCAGCAAAGTCTACCAAGGTATAGCAGGGTCTACCAAGGTATAGCATGGTCTACCAAGGTATAGCAGGGTCTACCAAGGTATAGCAGGGTCTACCAAGGTCCAGCAAAGTCTACCAAGGTATAGCAGGGTCTACCAAGGTATAGCAGGGCCTACCAAGGTCCAGCAAAGTCTACCAAGGTATAGCAGGGTCTACCAAGGTATAGCAGGGTCTACCAAGGTCCAGCAAAGTCTACCAAGGTATAGCAGGGTCTACCAAGGTATAGCAAGGTCTACCAAGGTATAGCAGCGCCTACCAAGGTATAGCAGGGTCTACCAAGGTCCAGCAAAGTCTACCAAGGTATAGCAGGGCCTACCAAGGTATAGCAGGGTCTACCAAGGTCCAGCAAAGTCTACCAAGGTATAGCAGGACCTACCAAGGTCCAGCAAAGTCTACCAAGGTATAGCAGGGCCTACCAAGGTATGGCAGGGTCTACCAAGGTCCAGCAAAGTCTACCAAGGTATAGCAGGGTCTACCAAGGTATAGCAGGGTCTACCAAGGTCCAGCAAAGTCTACCAAGGTATAGCAGGGCCTACCAAGGTCCAGCAAAGTCTACCAAGGTATAGCAGGGTCTACCAAGGTATAGCAGGGTCTACCAAGGTCCAGCAAAGTCTACCAAGGTATAGCAGGGCCTACCAAGGTCCAGCAAAGTCTACCAAGGTATAGCAGGGCCTACCAAGGTCCAGCAAAGTCTACCAAGGTATAGCAGGGCCTACCAAGGTATAGCAGGGTCTACCAAGGTCCAGCAAAGTCTACCAAGGTATAGCAGGGTCTACCAAGGTATAGCAGGGTCTACCAAGGTCCAGCAAAGTCTACCAAGGTACAGCAGTGCCTACTAAGGTCCAGCAAAGTCTACCAAGGTATAGCAGGGTCTACCAAGGTATAGCAGGGTCTACCAAGGTCCAGCAAAGTCTACCAAGGTATAGCAGGGCCTACCAAGGTCCAGCAAAGTCTACCAAGGTATAGCAGGGCCTACCAAGGTATAGCAGAGTCTACCAAGGTCCAGCAAAGTCTACCTAGGTATACAAGGGCCTACCAAGGTATAGCAGGGCCTACCAAGGTCCAGCAAAGTCTACCAAGGTATAGCAAGGTCTACCAAGGTATAGCAGGGTCTACCAAGGTATAGCAAGGTCTACCAAGGTATAGCAGGGTCTACCAAGGTCCAGCAAAGTCTACCAAGGTATACCAGGGCCTACCAAGGTCCAGCAAAGTCTACCAAGGTATAGCAGGGTCTACCAAGGTATAGCAGGGTCTACCAAGGTATAGCAGGGTCTACCAAGGTCCAGCAAAGTCTACCAAGGTATAGCAAGGTCTACCAAGGTATAGGAGGGTCTACCAAGGTCCAGCAAAG
This sequence comes from Trichomycterus rosablanca, assembly GCF_030014385.1. Classification (NCBI taxonomy): domain Eukaryota; kingdom Metazoa; phylum Chordata; class Actinopteri; order Siluriformes; family Trichomycteridae; genus Trichomycterus; species Trichomycterus rosablanca. The sequence goes on along the minus strand of NW_026947028.1, from coordinate 30,978 downwards.
TTTGCCAAGGTATAGCAGGGCCTACCAAGGTCCAGCAAAGTCTATCAAGGTCCAGCAAAGTCTACCAAGGTATAGCAGGGTCTACCAAGGTCCAGCAAAGTCTACCAAGGTATAGCAGGGCCTACCAAGGTATAGCAGGGTCTACCAAGGTCCAGCAAAGTCTACCAAGGTATAGCAGGGTCTACCAAGGTATAGCAGGGTCTACCAAGGTCCAGCAAAGTCTACCAAGGTAAAGCAGGGCCTACCAAGGTCCAGCAAAGTCTACCAAGGTATAGCAGGGTCTACCAAGGTATAGCAGGGCCTACCAAGGTCCAGCAAAGTCTACCAAGGTATAGCAGGGCCTACCAAGGTATAGCAAAGTCTACCAAGGTATAGCAGGGTCTACCAAGGTATAGCAAAGTCTACCAAGGTATAGCAGGGTCTACCAAGGTATAGCAGGGTCTACCAAGGTATAGCAGGGTCTACCAAGGTATAGCAGGGCCTACCAAGGTATAGCAGGGTCTACCAAGGTATAGCTGGGTCTACCAAGGTATAGCAGGGCCTACCAAGGTATAGCAAAGTCTACCAAGGTATAGCAGGGCCTACCAAGGTATAGCAAAGTCTACCAAGGTATAGCAGGGTCTACCAAGGTATAGCAAAGTCTACCAAGGTATAGCAGGGTCTACCAAGGTATAGCAGGGCCTACCAAGGTCCAGCAAAGTCTACCAAGGTATAGCAGGGCCTACCAAGGTATAGCAAAGTCTACCAAGGTATAGCAGGGTCTACCAAGGTATAGCAAAGTCTACCAAGGTATAGCAGGGTCTACCAAGGTATAGCAGGGTCTACCAAGGTATAGCAGGGTCTACCAAGGTATAGCAGGGTCTACCAAGGTATAGCAGGGTCTACCAAGGTATAGCAGGGCCTACCAAGGTATAGCAAAGTCTACCAAGGTATAGCAGGGCCTACCAAGGTATAGCAAAGTCTACCAAGGTATAGCAGGGTCTACCAAGGTATAGCAAAGTCTACCAAGGTATAGCAGGGTCTACCAAGGTATAGCAGGGTCTACCAAGGTATAGCAAAGTCTACCAAGGTATAGCAGGGTCTACCAAGGTCCAGCAAAGTCTACCAAGGTATAGCAGGGTCTACCAAGGTATAGCAGGGCCTACCAAGGTATAGCAAAGTCTACCAAGGTATAGCAGGGTCTACCAAGGTATAGCAGGGTCTACCAAGGTATAGCAGGGCCTACCAAGGTATAGCAAAGTCTACCAAGGTATAGCAGGGTCTACCAAGGTATAGCAGGGCCTACCAAGGTATAGCAGGGTCTACCAAGGTATAGCAGGGCCTACCAAGGTATAGCATAGTCTACCAAGGTATAGCAGGGTCTACCAAGGTATAGCAAAGTCTACCAAGGTATAGCAGGGTCTACCAAGGTCCAGCAAAGTCTACCAAGGTATAGCAGGGCCTACCAAGGTATAGCAAAGTCTACCAAGGTATAGCAGGGTCTACCAAGGTATAGCAGGGTCTACCAAGGTATAGCAAAGTCTACCAAGGTATAGCAGGGTCTACCAAGGTATAGCAAAGTCTACCAAGGTATAGCAGGGTCTACCAAGGTATAGCAGGGTCTACCAAGGTCCAGCAAAGTTTACCAGGGTATAGCAAAGTCTACCAAGGTATAGCAAAGTCTACCAAGGTATAGCAAAGTCTACCAAGGTATAGCAGGGCCTACCAAGGTATATCAAAGTCTATCAAGGTATAGCAGGGTCTACCAAGGTATAGCAGGGTCTACCAAGGTAAAGCAAAGTCTACCAAGGTATAGCAGGGTCTACCAAGGTATAGCAGGGCCTACCAAGGTATAGCAGGGTCTACCAAGGTATAGCGGGGTCTAACAAGGTATAGCAAAGTCTACCAAGGTATAGCAGGGTCTACCAAGGTCCAGCAAAGTCTACCAAGGTATAGCTCAGTCTACCAAGGTATAGCAGGGTCTACCAAGGTATAGCAAAGTCTACCAAGGTATAGCAGGGTCTACCAAGGTATAGCAGGGTCTACCAAGGTATAGCAAAGTCTACCAAGGTATAGCAGGGTCTACCAAGGTATAGCAGGGTCTACCAAGGTATATCAGGGCCTACCAAGGTATAGCAGGGTCTAGCAAGGTATAGCAGGGTCTACCAAGGTATAGCAAAGTCTACCAGGGTATAGCAAAGTCTACCAAGGTATAGCAAAGTCTACCAAGGTATAGCAGGGTCTACCAAGGTATAGCAAAGTCTACCAAGGTATAGCAAAGTCTACCAGGGTATAGCAAAGTCTACCAACGTATAGCAAAGTCTACCAAGGTATAGCAGGGTCTACCAAGGTATAGCAGGGTCTACCAAGGTATAGCAAAGTCTACCAGGGTATAGCAAAGTCTACCAAGGTATAGCAGGGTCTACCAAGGTATAACAAAGTCTACCAGGGTATAGCAAAGTCTACCAAGGTATAGCAAAGTCTACCAAGGTATAGCAAAGTCTACCAAGGTATAGCAGGGTCTACCAGGGTATAGCAAAGTCTACCAAGGTATAGCAAAGTCTACCAAGGTATAGCAGGGCCTACCAAGGTATAGCAAAGTCCACCAAGGTATAGCAGGGTCTACCAAGGTATAGCAGGGTCTACCAAGGTATAGCAAAGTCTACCAAGGTATAGCAGGGTCTACCAAGGTCCAGCAAAGTCTACCAAGGTATAGCAGGGTCTACCAAGGTCCAGCAAAGTCTACCAAGGTATAACAGGGTCTACCAAGGTATAGCAGGGCCTACCAAGGTATAGCAAAGTCTACCAAGGTATAGCAGGGCCTACCAAGGTATAGCAAAGTCTACCAAGGTATAGCAGGGTCTACCAAGGTATAGCAGGGTCTACCAAGGTATAGCAAAGTCTACCAAGTTATAGCAGGGTCTACCAAGGTCCAGCAAAGTCTACCAAGGTATAGCAGGGTCTACCAAGGTCCAGCAAAGTCTACCAAGGTATAGCAGGGTCTACCAAGGTATAGCAGGGTCTACCAAGGTCTAGCAAAGTCTACCAAGGTATAGCAGGGTCTACCAAGGTATAGCAGGGTCTACCAAGGTATAGCAAAGTCTACCAAGGTATAGCAGGGCCTACCAAGGTCTAGCAAAGTCTACCAAGGTATAGCAGGGTCTACCAAGGTATAGCAGGGTCTACCAAGGTATAGCAAAGTCTACCAAGGTATAGCAGGGCCTACCAAGGTCTAGCAAAGTCTACCAAGGTATAGCAGGGTCTACCAAGGTATAGCAGGGTCTACCAAGGTATAGCAAAGTCTACCAAGTTATAGCAGGGTCTACCAAGGTATAGCAGGGCCTACCAAAGTATAGCAAAGTCTACCAAGGTATAGCAGGGTATACCCAGGTCCAGCAAAGTCTACCAAGGTATAGCAGGGTCTACCAAGGTATAGCAGGGTCTACCAAGGTCCAGCAAAGTCTACCAATGTATAGCAGGGTCTACCAAGGTCTAGCAGGGTCTACCAAGGTCCAGCAAAGTCTACCAAGGTATAGCAGGGTCTACCAAGGTATAGCAGGGCCTACCAAGGTATAGCAAAGTCTACCAAGGTATAGCAAAGTCTACCAAGGTATAGCAGGGTCTACCAAGGTCCAGCAAAGTCTACCAAGGTATAGCAGGGTCTACAAAGGTATAGCAGGGTCTACCAAGGTATAGCAAAGTCTACCAAGGTATAGCAGGGTCTACCAAGGTCCAGCAAAGTCTACCAAGGTATAGCAGGGTCTACCAAGGTATAGCAGGGTCTACCAAGGTCCAGCAAAGTCTACCAAGGTATAGCAGGGTCTACCAAGGTATAGCAGGGTCTACCAAGGTATAGCAGGGTCTACCAAGGTCCAGCAAAGTCTACCAAGGTATAGCAGGGTCTACCAAGGTATAGCAGGGCCTACCAAGGTATAGCAAAGTCTACCAAGGTATAGCAGGGTCTACCAAGGTATAGCAGGGTCTACCAAGGTATAGCAAAGTCTACCAAGGTATAGCAGGGTCTACCAAGGTCCAGCAAAGTCTACCAAGGTATAGCAGGGTCTACCAAGGTATAGCAGGTCCTACCAAGGTATAGCAAAGTCTACCAAGGTATAGCAGGGTCTACCAAGGTATAGCAGGGTCTACCAAGGTATAGCAAAGTCTACCAAGGTATAGCAGGGTCTACCAAGGTCCAGCAAAGTCTACCAAGGTATAGCAGGGTCTACCAAGGTATAGCAGGGTCTACCAAGGTATAGCAGGGTCTACCAAGGTATAGCAGGGTCTACCAAGGTCCAGCAAAGTCTACCAAGGTATAGCAGGGTCTACCAAGGTATAGCAGGGCCTACCAAAATATAGCAAAGTCTACCAAGGTATAGCAGGGTCTACCAAGGTCCAGCAAAGTCTACCAAGGTATAGCAGGGTCTACCAAGGTATAGCAGGGCCTACCAAGGTATAGCAAAGTCTACCAAGGTATAGCAGGGTCTACCAAGGTATAGCAGGGTCTACCAGGGTATAGCAGGGTCTACCAAGGTCCAGCAAAGTCTACCAAGGTATAGCAGGGTCTACCAAGGTATAGCAGGGTCTACCAAGGTATAGCAGGGCCTACCAAGGTATAGCAAAATCTACCAAGGTATAGCAGGGTCTACCAAGGTATAGCAAAGTCTACCAAGGTATAGCAGGGTCTACCAAGGTCCAGCAAAGTCTACCAAGGTATAGCAGGGTCTACCAAGGTCCAGCAAAGTCTACCAAGGTATAGCAGGGTCTACCAAGGTCCAGCAAAGTCTACCAAGGTATAACAGGGTCTACCAAGGTATAGCAGGGCCTACCAAGGTATAGCAAAGTCTACCAAGGTATAGCAGGGTCTACCAAGGTATAGCAGGGTCTACCAAGGTCCAGCAAAGTCTACCAAGGTATAGCAGGGTCTACCAAGGTCCAGCAAAGTCTACCAAGGTATAGCAGGGTCTACCAAGGTATAGCAGGGTCTACCAAGGTATAGCAGGGCCTACCAAGGTCCAGCAAAGTCTACCAAGGTATAGCAAAGTCTACCAAGGTATAGCAGGGTCTACCAAGGTCCAGCAAAGTCTACCAAGGTATAACAGGGTCTACCAAGGTATAGCAGGGCCTACCAAGGTATAGCAAAGTCTACCAAGGTATAGCAGGGTCTACCAAGGTATAGCAGGGTCTACCAAGGTCCAGCAAAGTCTACCAAGGTATAGCAGGGTCTACCAAGGTCCAGCAAAGTCTACCAAGGTATAGCAGGGTCTACCAAGGTATAGCAGGGTCTACCAAGGTCCAGCAAAGTCTACCAAGGTATAGCAAAGTCTACCAAGGTATAGCAGGGTCTACCAAGGTCCAGCAAAGTCTACCAAGGTATAGCAGGGTCTACCAAGGTCCAGCAAAGTCTACCAAGGTATAGCAGGGTCTACCAAGGTATAGCAGGGCCTACCAAGGTATAGCAAAGTCTACCAAGGTATAGCAGGGTCTACCAAGGTATAGCAGGGTCTACCAAGGTATAGCAGGGTCTACCAGGGTATAGCAAAGTCTACCAAGGTATAGCAGGGCCTACCAAGGTATAGCAGGGTCTACCAAGGTATAGCGGGGTCTACCAAGGTCCAGCAAAGTCTACCAAGGTATAGCAGGGTCTACCAAGGTATAGCAGGGCCTATTAAGGTATAGCAAAGTCTACCAAGGTATAGCAGGGTCTACCAAGGTATAGCAGGGTCTACCAAGGTATAGCAAAGTCTACCAAGGTATAGCAGGGTCTACCAAGGTCCAGCAAAGTCTACCAAGGTATAGAAGGGTCTACCAAGGTCCAGCAAAGTCTACCAAGGTATAGCAGGGTCTACCAAGGTATATCAAAGTCTACCAAGGTATAGCAGGGTCTACCAAGGTCCAGCAAAGTCTACCAAGGTATAGCAGGGTCTACCAAGGTATAGCAGGGCCTACCAAGGTATAGCAAAGTCTACCAAGGTATAGCAGGGTCTACCAAGGTATAGCAGGGTCTACCAAGGTCCAGCAAAGTCTACCAAGGTATAGCAGGGTCTACCAAGGTATAGCAGGGCCTACCAAGGTATAGCAAAGTCTACCAAGGTATAGCAGGGCCTACCAAGGTCCAGCAAAGTCTACCAAGGTATAGCAGGGTCTACCAAGGTATAGCAAAGTCTACCAAGGTATAGCAGGATCTACCAAGGTATAGCAAAGTCTACCAAGGTATAGCAGGGTCTACCAAGGTCCAGCAAAGTCTACCAAGGTATAGCAGGGTCTACCAAGGTATAGCAAAGTCTACCAAGGTATAGCAGGGTCTACCAAGGTATAGCAAAGTCTACCAAGGTATAGCAGGGTCTACCAAGGTCCAGCAAAGTCTACCAGGGTATAGCAGGGTCTACCAAGGTCCAGCAAAGTCTACCAAGGTATAGCAGGGTCTACCAAGGTCCAGCAAAGTCTACCAAGGTATAGCAGGGTCTACCAAGGTATAGCAAAGTCTACCAAGGTATAGCAGGGTCTACCAAGGTCCAGCAAAGTCTACCAAGGTATAGCAGGGTCTACCAAGGTATAGCAAAGTCTACCAAGGTATAGCAGGGTCTACCAAGGTATAGCAGGGTCTACCAAGGTCCAGCAAAGTCTACCAAGGTATAGCAGGGTCTACCAAGGTATAGCAGGGTCTACCAAGGTCCAGCAAAGTCTACCAAGGTATAGCAGGGTCTACCAAGGTATTGCAGGGTCTACCAAGGTATAGCAAAGTCTACCAAGGTATAGCAGGGCCTACCAAGGTATAGCAAAGTCTACCAAGGTATAGCAGGGTCTACCAAGGTATAGCAGGGTCTACCAAGGTCCAGCAAAGTCTACCAAGGTATAGCAGGGTCTACCAAGGTATAGCAAAGTCTACCAAGGTATAGCAGGGTCTACCAAGGTATAGCAGGGTCTACCAAGGTCCAGTAAAGTCTACCAAGGTATAGCAGGGTCTACCAAGGTATAGCAGGGCCTACCAAGAAATAGCAAAGTCTACCAAGGTATTGCAGGGTCTACCAAGGTATAGCAGGGTCTACCAAGGTATAGCAAATTCTACCAAGGTATAGCAGGGTCTACCAAGGTCCAGCAAAGTCTACCAAGGTATAGCAGGGTCTACCAAGGTCCAGCAAAGTCTACCAAGGTATAGCAGGGTCTACCAAGGTATAGCAGGGCCTACCAAGGTATAGCAAAGTCTACCAAGGTATAGCAGGGTCTACCAAGGTCCAGCAAAGTCTACCAAGGTATAGCAGGGTCTACCAAGGTCCAGCAAAGTCTACCAAGGTATAGCAGGGTCTACCAAGGTATAGCAGGGCCTACCAAGGTATAGCAAAGTCTACCAAGGTATAGCAGGGTCTACCAAGGTCCAGCAAAGTCTACCAAGGTATAGCAGGGTCTACCAAGGTCCAGCAAAGTCTACCAAGGTATAGCAGGGTCTACCAAGGTCCAGCAAAGTCTACCAAGGTATAGCAGGGTCTACCAAGGTATAGCAGGGCCTACCAAGGTATAGCAAAGTCTACCAATGGTATAGCAGGGTCTACCAAGGTATAGCAGGGTCTACCAAGGTCCAGCAAAGTCTACCAAGGTATAGCAGGGTCTACCAAGGTATAGCAAAGTCTACCAAGGTATTGCAGGGTCTAACAAGGTATAGCAAAGTCTACCAAGGTATAGCAGGGCCTACCAAGGTATAGCAAAGTCTACCAAGGTATTGCAGGGTCTACCAAGGTATAGCAGGGTCTACCAAGGTATAGCAAAGTCTACCAAGGTATAGCAGGGTCTACCAAGGTATAGCAAAGTCTACCAAGGTATAGCAGGGTCTACCAAGGTATAGCAAAGTCTACCAAGGTATAGCAGGGCCTACCAAGGTATAGCAAAGTCTACCAAGGTATAGCAGGGTCTACCAAGGTATAGCAAAGTCTACCAAGGTATAGCAGGGCCTACCAAGGTATAGCAAAGTCTACCAAGGTCCAGCAAAGTCTACCAAGGTATAGCAGGGTCTACCAAGGTATAGCAGGGCCTACCAAGGTATAGCAAAGTCTACCAAGGTATAGCAGGGTCTACCAAGGTCCAGCAAAGTCTACCAAGGTATAGCAGGGTCTACCAAGGTATAGCAGGGTCTACCAAGGTATAGCAGGGTCTACCAAGGTATAGCAGGGTCTACCAAGGTATAGCAAAGTCTACCAAGGTATAGCAGGGTCTACCAAGGTCCAGCAAAGTCTACCAAGGTATAGCAGGGTCTACCAAGGTATAGCAGGGCCTACCAAGGTATAGCAAAGTCTACCAAGGTATAGCAGGGTCTACCAAGGTATAGCAGGGTCTACCAAGGTATAGCAAAGTCTACCAAGGTATAGCAGGGTCTACCAAGGTCCAGCAAAGTCTACCAAGGTATAGCAGGGTCTACCAAGGTATAGCAGGGCCTACCAAGGTATAGCAAAGTCTACCAAGGTATAGCAGGGTCTACCAAGGTATAGCAGGGTCTACCAAGGTATAGCAGGGTCTACCAAGGTATAGCAAAGTCTACCAAGGTCCAGCAAAGTGTACCAAGGTATAGCAGAGCCTACCAAGGTCCAGCAAAGTCTACCAAGGTATAGCAGTGCCTACCAAGGTCCAGCAAAGTCTACCAAGGTATAGCAGGGCCTACCAAGGTATAGCAGGGTCTACCAAGGTCCAGCAAAGTCTACCAAGGTATAGCAGGGTCTACCAAGGTATAGCAGGGTCTACCAAGGTCCAGCAAAGTCTACCAAGGTATAGCAGGGTCTACCAAGGTATAGCAGGGTCTACCAAGGTCCAGCAAAGTCTACCAAGGTATAGCAGGGCCTACCAAGGTCCAGCAAAGTCTACCAAGGTATAGCAGGGCCTACCAAGGTATAGCAGGGTCTACCAAGGTCCAGCAAAGTCTACCAAGGTATAGCAGGGCCTACCAAGGTATAGCAGGGCCTACCAAGGTCCAGCAAAGTCTACCAAGGTATAGCAAGGTCTACCAAGGTATAGCAGGATCTACCAAGGTCCAGCAAAGTCTACCAAGGTATAGCAGGGCCTACCAAGGTCCAGCAAAGTCTACCAAGGTATAGCAGGGTCTACCAAGGTATAGCAGGGCCTACCAAGGTCCAGCAAAGTCTACCAAGGTATAGCAAGGTCTACCAAGGTATAGCAGGGTCTACCAAGGTCCAGCAAAGTTTGCCAAGGTATAGCAGGGCCTACCAAGGTCCAGCAAAGTCTACCAAGGTCCAGCAAAGTCTACCAAGGTATAGCAGGGTCTACCAAGGTCCAGCAAAGTCTACCAAGGTATAGCAGGGCCTACCAAGGTATAGCAGGGCCTACCAAGGTCCAGCAAAGTCTACCAAGGTATAGCGAGGTCTACCAAGGTATAGCAGGGTCTACCAAGGTCCAGCAAAGTCTACCAAGGTATAGCAGGGCCTACCAAGGTCCAGCAAAGTCTACCAAGGTATAGCAGGGTCTACCAAGGTATAGCAGGGCCTACCAAGGTCCAGCAAAGTCTACCAAGGTATAGCAAGGTCTACCAAGGTATAGCAGGGTCTACCAAGGTCCAGCAAAGTTTGCCAAGGTATAGCAGGGCCTACCAAAGTCCAGCAAAGTCTACCAAGGTCCAGCAAAGTCTACCAAGGTATAGCAGGGTCTACCAAGGTCCAGCAAAGTCTACCAAGGTATAGCAGGGCCTACCAAGGTATAGCAGGGTCTACCAAGGTCCAGCAAAGTCTACCAAGGTATAGCAGGGCCTACCAAGGTCCAGCAAAGTCTACCAAGGTATAGCAGGGCCTACCAAGGTCCAGCAAAGTCTACCAAGGTATAGCAGGGACTACCAAGGTATAGCAGGGCCTACCAAGGTATAGCAAAGTCTACCAAGGTATAGCAGGGTCTACCATGGTATAGCAAAGTCTACCAAGGTATAGCAGGGTCTACCAAGGTATAGCAAAGTCTACCAAGGTATAGCAGGGTCTACCAAGGTATAGCAAAGTCTACCAAGGTATAGCAGGGTCTACCAAAGTATAGCAGGGTCTACCAATGTATAGCAGGGTCTACCAAGGTATAGCAAAGTCTACCAAGGTATAGCAGGGTCTACCAAGGTATAGCAAAGTCTACCAAGGTATAGCAAAGTCTACCAAGGTATAGCAGGGTCTACCAAGGTATAGCAAAGTCTACCAAGGTATAGCAGGGTCTACCAAGGTATAGCAGGGTCTACCAATGTATAGCAGGGTCTACCAAGGTATAGCAAAGTCTACCAAGGTATAGCAGGGTCTACCAAGGTATAGCAAAGTCTACCAAGGTATAGCAAGGTCTACCAAGGTATAGCAAAGTCTACCAAGGTATAGCAGGGTCTACCAAGGTATAGCAAAGTCTACCAAGGTATAGCAAGGTCTACCAAGGTATAGCAAAGTCTACCAAGGTATAGCAGGGTCTACCAAGGTATAGCAAAGTCTACCAAGGTATAGCAGGGTCTACCAAGGTATAGCAGGGTCTACCAAGGTATAGCAAAGTCTACCAAGGTATAGCAGGGTCTACCAAGGTATAGCAGGGTCTACCAAGGTCCAGCAAAGTCTACCAAGGTATAGCAGGGTCTACCAAGGTATAGCAAAGTCTACCAAGGTATAGCAGGGGCTACCAAGGTATAGCAAAGTCTACCAAGGTATAGCAGGGTCTACCAAAGTATAGCAGGGTCTACCAATGTATAGCAGGGTCTACCAAGGTATAGCAAAGTCTACCAAGGTATAGCAGGGTCTACCAAGGTATAGCAAAGTCTACCAAGGTATAGCAAAGTCTACCAAGGTATAGCAGGGTCTACCAAGGTATAGCAAAGTCTACCAAGGTATAGCAGGGTCTACCAAGGTATAGCAGGGTCTACCAATGTATAGCAGGGTCTACCAAGGTATAGCAAAGTCTACCAAGGTATAGCAGGGTCTACCAAGGTATAGCCAAGTCTACCAAGGTATAGCAAGGTCTACCAAGGTATAGCAAAGTCTACCAAGGTATAGCAGGGTCTACCAAGGTATAGCAAAGTCTACCAAGGTATAGCAAGGTCTACCAAGGTATAGCAAAGTCTACCAAGGTATAGCAGGGTCTACCAAGGTATAGCAAAGTCTACCAAGGTATAGCAGGGTCTACCAAGGTATAGCAGGGTCTACCAAGGTATAGCAAAGTCTACCAAGGTATAGCAGGGTCTACCAAGGTATAGCAGGGTCTACCAAGGTCCAGCAAAGTCTACCAAGGTATAGCAGGGTCTACCAAGGTATAGCAAAGTCTACCAAGGTATAGCAGGGGCTACCAAGGTATAGCAAAGTCTACCAAGGTATAGCAGGGTCTACCAAAGTATAGCAGGGTCTACCAAGGTATAGCAGGGTCTACCAAGGTATAGCAGGGTCTACCAAGGTCCAGCAAAGTCTACCAAGGTATAGCAGGGTCTACCAAGGTATAGCAAAGTCTACCAAGGTATAGCAAAGTCTACCAAGGTATAGCAGGGTCTACCAGGGTATAGCAGGGTCTACCAAGGTATAGCAGGGTCTACCAAGGTATAGCAGGGTCTACCAAGGTATAGCAGGGTCTACCAAGGTCCAGCAAAGTCTACCAAGGTATAGCAGGGTCTACCAAGGTATAGCAAAGTCTACCAAGGTATAGCAGGGTCTACCAAGGTATAGCAGGGTCTACCAAGGTATAGCAGGGTCTACCAAGGTATAGCAAAGTCTACCAAGGTATAGCAGGGTCTACCAAGGTATAGCAGGGTCTACCAAGGTATAGCAGGGTCTACCAAGGTATAGCAGGGTCTACCAAGGTATAGCAGGGTCTACCAAGGTCCAGCAAAGTCTACCAAGGTATAGCAGGGTCTACCAAGGTATAGCAGGGTCTACCAAGGTATAGCAAAGTCTACCAAGGTATAGCAGGGTCTACCAAGGTATAGCAAAGTCTACCAAGGTATAGCAAAGTCTACCAAGGTATAGCAGGGTCTACCAAGGTATAGCAGGGTCTACCAAGGTATAGCAAGGTCTACCAAGGTATAGCAAAGTCTACCAAGGTATAGCAGGGTCTACCAAGGTATAGCAAGGTCTACCAAGGTATAGCAGGGTCTACCAAGGTATAGCAGGGTCTACCAATGTATAGCAAAGTCTACCAAGGTATAGCAGGGTCTACCAAGGTATAGCAAAGTCTACCAAGGTATAGCAGGGTCTACCAAGGTATAGCAAAGTCTACCAAGGTATAGCAGGGTCTACCAAGGTATAGCAAAGTCTACCAAGGTATAGCAGGGTCTACCAAGGTATAGCAAAGTCTACCAAGGTATAGCAGGGTCTACCAAGGTATAGCAAAGTCTACCAAGGTATAGCAGGGTCTACCAAGGTATAGCAGGGTCTACCAAGGTATAGCAGGGTCTACCAAGGTATAGCAGGGTCTACCAAGGTATAGCAGGGTCTACCAAGGTCCAGCAAAGTCTACCAAGGTATAGCAGGGTCTACCAAGGTATAGCAGGGTCTACCAAGGTATAGCAAAGTCTACCAAGGTATAGCAGGGTCTACCAAGGTATAGCAAAGTCTACCAAGGTATAGCAGGGTCTACCAAGGTATAGCAGGGTCTACCAAGGTATAGCAGGGTCTACCAATGTATAGCAGGGTCTACCAAGGTCCAGCAAAGTCTATCAAGGTATAGCAGGGCCTACCAAGGTCCAGCAAAGTCTACCAAGGTATAGCAGGGTCTACCAAGGTATAGCAGGGTCTACCAAGGTATAGCAAGGTCTACCAAGGTATAGCAAGGTCTACCAAGTTATAGCAAAGTCTACCAAGGTATAGCAGGGTCTACCAAGGTATAGCAAGGTCTACCAAGGTATAGCAGGGTCTACCAAGGTATAGCAGGGTCTACCAATGTATAGCAAAGTCTACCAAGGTATAGCAGGGTCTACCAAGGTATAGCAAAGTCTACCAAGGTATAGCAGGGTCTACCAAGGTATAGCAAAGTCTACCAAGGTATAGCAGGGTCTACCAAGGTATAGCAAAGTCTTCCAAGGTATAGCAGGGTCTACCAAGGTATAGCAAAGTCTACCAAGGTATAGCAAGGTCTACCAAGGTATAGCAGGGTCTACCAAGGTCCAGCAAAGTCTACCAAGGTATAGCAGGGCCTACCAAGGTCCAGCAAAGTCTACCAAGGTATAGCAGGGTCTACCAAGGTATAGCAGGGTCTACCAAGGTCCAGCAAAGTCTACCAAGGTATAGCAGGGCCTACCAAGGTCCAGCAAAGTCTACCAAGGTATAGCAGGGTCTACCAAGGTATAGCAGGGTCTACCAAGGTATAGCAGGGTCTACCAAGGTATAGCAAAGTCTACCAAGGTATTGCAGGGTCTACCAAGGTATAGCAAAGTCTACCAAGGTATAGCAGGGTCTACCAAGGTATAGCAGGGTCTACCAAGGTATAGCAGGGTCTACCAATGTATAGCAGGGTCTACCAAGGTCCAGCAAAGTCTATCAAGGTATAGCAGGGCCTACCAAGGTCCAGCAAAGTCTACCAAGGTATAGCAGGGTCTACCAAGGTATAGCAGGGTCTACCAAGGTCCAGCAAAGTCTACCAAGGTATAGCAGGGCCTACCAAGGTCCAGCAAAGTCTACCAAGGTAAAGCAGGGCCTACCAAGGTATAGCAGGGTCTACCAAGGTCCAGCAAAGTCTACCAAGGTATAGCAGGGCCTACCAAGGTATAGCAGGGCCTACCAAGGTATAGCAGGGCCTACCAAGGTCCAGCAAAGTCTACCAAGGTATAGCAAGGTCTACCAAGGTATAGCAGGGTCTACCAAGGTCCAGCAAAGTCTACCAAGGTATAGCAGGGCCTACCAAGGTCCAGCAAAGTCTACCAAGGTATAGCAGGGTCTACCAAGGTATAGCAGGGTCTACCAAGGTCCAGCAAAGTCTACCAAGGTATAGCAGGGCCTACCAAGGTCCAGCAAAGTCTACCAAGGTATAGCAGGGTCTACCAAGGTATAGCAGGGTCTACCAAGGTATAGCAAGGTCTACCAAGGTATAGCAGGGTCTACCAAGGTCCAGCAAAGTCTACCAAGGTATAGCAGGGTCTACCAAGGTATAGCAGGGCCTACCAAGATCCAGCAAAGTCTACCAAGGTATAGCAGGGTCTACCAATGTATAGCAGGGTCTACCAAGGTATAGCAAAGTCTACCAAGGTATAGCAGGGTCTACCAAGGTATAGCAAAGTCTACCAAGGTATAGCAAGGTCTACCAAGGTATAGCAAAGTCTACCAAGGCATAGCAGGGTCTACCAAGGTATAGCAGGGTCTACCAAGGTATAGCAGGGCCTACCAAGGTCCAGCAAAGTCTACCAAGGTATAGCAGGGTCTACCAAGGTATAGCAAGGTCTACCAAGGTATAGCAGGGCCTACCAAGGTATAGCAGGGTCTACCAAGGTCCAGCAAAGTCTACCAAGGTATAGCAGGGCCTACCAAGGTCCAGCAAAGTCTACCAAGGTATAGCAGGGCCTACCAAGGTATAGCAGGGCCTACCAAGGTCCAGCAAAGTCTACCAAGGTATAGCAGGGCCTACCAAGGTCCAGCAAAGTCTACCAAGGTATAGCAGGGCCTACCAAGGTATAGCAGGGTCTACCAAGGTCCAGCAAAGTCTACCAAGGTATAGCAGGGTCTACCAAGGTATAGCAGGGTCTACCAAGGTCCAGCAAAGTCTACCAAGGTATAGCAGGGCCTACCAAGGTCCAGCAAAGTCTACCAAGGTATAGCAGGGCCTACCAAGCTATAGCAGGGTCTACCAAGGTCCAGCAAAGTCTACCAAGGTATAGCAGGGTCTACCAAGGTATAGCAGGGCCTACCAAGGTCCAGCAAAGTCTACCAAGGTATAGCAGGGCCTACCAAGGTATAGCAGGGTCTACCAAGGTCCAGCAAAGTCTACCAAGGTATAGCAGGGCCTACCAAGGTCCAGCAAAGTCTACCAAGGTATAGCAGGGCCTACCAAGGTCCAGCAAAGTCTACCAAGGTATAGCAGGGCCTACCAAGGTATAGCAGGGTCTACCAAGGTCCAGCAAAGTCTACCAAGGTATAGCAGGGTCTACCAAGGTATAGCAGGGTCTACCAAGGTCCAGCAAAGTCTATCAAGGTATAGCAGGGCCTACCAAGGTCCAGCAAAGTCTACCAAGGTATAGCAGGGTCTACCAAGGTATAGCAGGGTCTACCAAGGTCCAGCAAAGTCTACCAAGGTATAGCAGGGCCTACCAAGGTCCAGCAAAGTCTACCAAGGTAAAGCAGGGCCTACCAAGGTATAGCAGGGTCTACCAAGGTCCAGCAAAGTCTACCAAGGTATAGCAGGGCCTACCAAGGTATAGCAGGGCCTACCAAGGTCCAGCAAAGTCTACCAAGGTATAGCAAGGTCTACCAAGGTATAGCAGGGTCTACCAAGGTCCAGCAAAGTCTACCAAGGTATAGCAGGGCCTACCAAGGTCCAGCAAAGTCTACCAAGGTATAGCAGGGTCTACCAAGGTATAGCAGGGTCTACCAAGGTCCAGCAAAGTCTACCAAGGTATAGCAGGGCCTACCAAGGTCCAGCAAAGTCTACCAAGGTATAGCAGGGTCTACCAAGGTATAGCAGGGTCTACCAAGGTCCAGCAAAGTCTACCAAGGTATAGCAGGGCCTACCAAGGTCCAGCAAAGTCTACCAAGGTATAGCAGGGTCTACCAAGGTATAGCAGGGCCTACCAAGGTCCAGCAAAGTCTACCAAGGTATATCAAGGTCTACCAAGGTATAGCAGGGTCTACCAAGGTCCAGCAAAGTTTGCCAAGGTATAGCAGGGCCTACCAAGGTCCAGCAAAGTCTACCAAGGTCCAGCAAAGTCTACCAAGGTATAGCAGGGTCTACCAAGGTATAGCAGGGTCTACCAAGGTATAGCAGGGTCTACCAAGGTATAGCAAGGTCTACCAAGGTATAGCAAGGTCTACCAAGGTATAGCAAGGTCTACCAAGGTATAGCAAAGTCTACCAAGGTATAGCAGGGTCTACCAAGGTCCAGCAAAGTCTACCAAGGTATAGCAGGGCCTACCAAGGTATAGCAAGGTCTACCAAGGTATAGCAGGGTCTACCAAGGTATAGCAAGGTCTACCAAGGTATAGCAAAGTCTACCAAGGTATAGCAGGGTCTACCAAGGTCCAGCAAAGTCTACCAAGGTATAGCAGGGTCTACCAAGGTATAGCAAGGTCTACCAAGGTAAAACAGGGTCTACCAAGGTATAGCAGGGTCTACCAAGGTATAGCAGGGTCTACCAAGGTATAGCAGGGTCTACCAAGGTATAGCAAGGTCTACCAAGGTATAGCAAGGTCTACCAAGGTATAGCAAGGTCTACCAAGGTATAGCAAAGTCTACCAAGGTATAGCAGGGTCTACCAAGGTCCAGCAAAGTCTACCAAGGTATAGCAGGGCCTACCAAGGTATAGCAAGGTCTACCAAGGTATAGCAGGGTCTACCAAGGTATAGCAAGATCTACCAAGGTATAGCAAAGTCTACCAAGGTATAGCAGGGTCTACCAAGGTCCAACAAAGTCTACCAAGGTATAGCAGGGTCTACCAAGGTATAGCAAGGTCTACCAAGGTAAAACAGGGTCTACCAAGGTATAGCAAGGTCTACCAAGGTATAGCAGGGTCTACCAAGGTATAGCAAGGTCTACCAAGGTATAGAAAAGTCTACCAAGGTATAGCAAGGTCCACCAAGGTATAGCAAGGTCTACCAAGGTATAGCAAAGTCTACCAGGGTATAGCAGGGCCTACCAAGGTCCAGCAAAGTCTACCAAGGTATAGCAGGGCCTACCAAGGTATAGCAGGGTCTACCAAGGTCCAGCAAAGTCTACCAAGGTATAGCAGGGCCTACCAAGGTCCAGCAAAGTCTACCAAGGTATAGCAGGGTCTACCAAGGTATAGCAGGGTCTACCAAGGTCCAGCAAAGTCTACCAAGGTATAGCAAGGTCTACCAAGGTATAGCAGGGTCTACCAAGGTCCAGCAAAGTCTACCAAGGTATAGCAAGGTCTACCAAGGTATAGCAAGGTCTACCAAGGTATAGCAGGGCCTACCAAGGTCCAGCAAAGTCTACCAAGGTATAGCAGGGTCTACCAAGGTCCAGCAAAGTCTACCAAGGTATAGCAGGGTCTACCAAGGTCCAGCAAAGTCTACCAAGGTATAGCAGGGCCTACCAAGGTATAGCAGGGTCTACCAAGGTCCAGCAAAGTCTACCAAGGTATAGCAGGGTCTACCAAGGTATGGCAGGGTCTACCAAGGTATAGCAGGGTCTACCAAGGTATAGCAAGGTCTACCAAGGTATAGCAAGGTCTACCAAGGTATAGTAAGGTCTACCAAGGTATAGCAGGGTCTACCAAGGTATAGCAGGGTCTACCAAGGTATAGCAAGGTCTACCAAGGTATAGCAAGGTCTACCAAGGTATAGCAAGGTCTACCAAGGTATAGCAAAGTCTACCAAGGTATAGCAGGGTCTACCAAGGTCCAGCAAAGTCTACCAAGGTATAGCAGGGCCTACCAAGGTATAGCAGGGTCTACCAAGGTCCAGCAAAGTCTACCAAGGTATAGCAGGGCCTACCAAGGTATAGCAGGGTCTACCAAGGTCCAGCAAAGTCTACCAAGGTATAGCAGGGTCTACCAAGGTATAGCAAGGTCTACCAAGGTATTGCAGGGTCTACCAAGGTATAGCAGGGTCTACCAAGGTCCAGCAAAGTCTACCAAGGTATAGCAGGGTCTACCAAGGTATAGCAGGGCCTACCAAGGTCCAGCAAAGTCTACCAAGGTATAGCAGGGTCTACCAAGGTATAGCAGGGTCTACCAAGGTCCAGCAAAGTCTACCAAGGTATAGCAGGGTCTACCAAGGTATAGCAAGGTCTACCAAGGTATAGCAGGGCCTACCAAGGTATAGCAGGGTCTACCAAGGTCCAGCAAAGTCTACCAAGGTATAGCAGGGCCTACCAAGGTCCAGCAAAGTCTACCAAGGTATAGCAGGGCCTACCAAGGTATAGCAGGGTCTACCAAGGTCCAGCAAAGTCTACCAAGGTATAGCAGGGCCTACCAAGGTCCAGCAAAGTCTACCAAGGTATAGCAGGGCCTACCAAGGTATAGCAGGGCCTACCAAGGTATAGCAGGGCCTACCAAGGTATAGCAGGGCCTACCAAGGTCCAGCAAAGTCTACCAAGGTATAGCAGGGTCTACCAAGGTATAGCAGGGTCTACCAAGGTATAGCAAGGTCTACCAAGGTATAGCAGGGCCTACCAAGGTATAGCAGGGCCTACCAAGGTCCAGCAAAGTCTACCAAGGTATAGCAGGGTCTACCAAGGTATAGCATGGTCTACCAAGGTATAGCAGGGCCTACCAAGGTATAGCAGGGTCTTCCAAGGTATAGCAAAGTCTACCAAGGTATAGCAGGGCCTACCAAGGTATAGCAAGGTCTACCAAGTTATAGCAAGGTCTACCAAGGTATAGCAGGGCCTACCAAGGTATAGCAGGGCCTACCAAGGTCCAGCAAAGTCTACCAAGGTATAGCAGGGTCTACCAAGGTCCAGCAAAGTCTACCAAGGTATAGCAGGGCCTACCAAGGTCCAGCAAAGTCTACCAAGGTATAGCAGGGTCTACCAAGGTCCAGCAAAGTCTACCAAGGTCCAGCAAAGTCTACCAAGGTATAGCAGGGCCTACCAAGGTCCAGCAAAGTCTACCAAGGTATAGCAGGGCCTACCAAGGTCCAGCAAAGTCTACCAAGGTCCAGCAAAGTCTACCAAGGTATAGCAGGGCCTACCAAGGTCCAGCAAAGTCTACCAAGGTATAGCAGGGCCTACCAAGGTATAGCAGGGTCTACCAAGGTCCAGCAAAGTCTACCAAGGTATAGCAGGGTCTACCAAGGTATAGCAGGGTCTACCAAGGTCCAGCAAAGTCTACCAAGGTATAACAGGGCCTACCAAGGTCCAGCAAAGTCTACCAAGGTATAGCAGGGCCTACCAAGGTCCAGCAAAGTCTACCAAGGTATAGCAGGGTCTACCAAGGTCCAGCAAAGTCTACCAAGGTATAGCAGGGTCTACCAAGGTATAGCAGGGTCTACCAAGGTCCAGCAAAGTCTACCAAGGTATAGCAGGGTCTACCAAGGTCCAGCAAAGTCTACCAAGGTATAGCAGGGCCTACCAAGGTCCAGCAAAGTCTACCAAGGTAGAGCAGGGTCTACCAAGGTCCAGCAAAGTCTACCAAGGTCCAGCAAAGTCTACCAAGGTATAGCAGGGCCTACCAAGGTATAGCAGGGCCTACCAAGGTCCAGCAAAGTCTACCAAGGTCCAGCAAAGTCTACCAATGTATAGCAGGGCCTACCAAGGTCCAGCAAAGTCTACCAAGGTATAGCAGGGCCTACCAAGGTATAGCAGGGTCTACCAAGGTCCAGCAAAGTCTACCAAGGTATAGCAGGGCCTACCAAGGTCCAGCAAAGTCTACCAAGGTATAGCAGGGCCTACCAAGGTCCAGCAAAGTCTACCAAGGTATAGCAGGGCCTACCAAGGTATAGCAGGGTCTACCAAGGTCCAGCAAAGTCTACCAAGGTATAGCAGGGTCTACCAAGGTATAGCAGGGTCTACCAAGGTCCAGCAAAGTCTACCAAGGTATAACAGGGCCTACCAAGGTCCAGCAAAGTCTACCAAGGTATAGCAGGGTCTACCAAGGTATAGCAGGGCCTACCAAGGTCCAGCAAAGTCTACCAAGGTCCAGCAAAGTCTACCAAGGTATAGCAGGGCCTACCAAGGTCCAGCAAAGTCTACCAAGGTATAGCAGGGTCTACCAAGGTCCAGCAAAGTCTACCAAGGTATAGCAGGGCCTACCAAGGTCCAGCAAAGTCTACCAAGGTATAGCAGGGCCTACCAAGCTATAGCAGGGTCTACCAAGGTCCAGCAAAGTCTACCAAGGTATAGCAGGGCCTACCAAGGTCCAGCAAAGTCTACCAAGGTATAGCAGGGCCTACCAAGGTCCAGCAAAGTCTACCAAGGTATAGCAGGGTCTACCAAGGTCCAGCAAAGTCTACCAAGGTATAGCAGGGTCTACCAAGGTCCAGCAAAGTCTACCAAGGTATAGCAGCGTCTACCAAGGTATAGCAGGGTCTACCAAGGTCCAGCAAAGTCTACCAAGGTATAGCAGGGCCTACCAAGGTCCAGCAAAGTCTACCAAGGTATAGCAGGGCCTACCAAGGTCCAGCAAAGTCTACCAAGGTATAGCAGGGCCTACCAAGGTCCAGCAAAGTCTACCAAGGTATAGCAGGGTCTACCAAGGTATAGCATGGTCTACCAAGGTATAGCAGGGCCTACCAAGGTATAGCAGGGTCTTCCAAGGTATAGCAAAGTCTACCAAGGTATAGCAGGGCCTACCAAGGTATAGCAAGGTCTACCAAGTTATAGCAAGGTCTACCAAGGTATAGCAGGGCCTACCAAGGTATAGCAGGGCCTACCAAGGTCCAGCAAAGTCTACCAAGGTATAGCAGGGTCTACCAAGGTCCAGCAAAGTCTACCAAGGTATAGCAGGGCCTACCAAGGTCCAGCAAAGTCTACCAAGGTATAGCAGGGTCTACCAAGGTCCAGCAAAGTCTACCAAGGTCCAGCAAAGTCTACCAAGGTATAGCAGGGCCTACCAAGGTCCAGCAAAGTCTACCAAGGTATAGCAGGGCCTACCAAGGTCCAGCAAAGTCTACCAAGGTCCAGCAAAGTCTACCAAGGTATAGCAGGGCCTACCAAGGTCCAGCAAAGTCTACCAAGGTATAGCAGGGCCTACCAAGGTATAGCAGGGTCTACCAAGGTCCAGCAAAGTCTACCAAGGTATAGCAGGGTCTACCAAGGTATAGCAGGGTCTACCAAGGTCCAGCAAAGTCTACCAAGGTATAACAGGGCCTACCAAGGTCCAGCAAAGTCTACCAAGGTATAGCAGGGCCTACCAAGGTCCAGCAAAGTCTACCAAGGTATAGCAGGGTCTACCAAGGTCCAGCAAAGTCTACCAAGGTATAGCAGGGTCTACCAAGGTATAGCAGGGTCTACCAAGGTCCAGCAAAGTCTACCAAGGTATAGCAGGGTCTACCAAGGTCCAGCAAAGTCTACCAAGGTATAGCAGGGCCTACCAAGGTCCAGCAAAGTCTACCAAGGTAGAGCAGGGTCTACCAAGGTCCAGCAAAGTCTACCAAGGTCCAGCAAAGTCTACCAAGGTATAGCAGGGCCTACCAAGGTATAGCAGGGCCTACCAAGGTCCAGCAAAGTCTACCAAGGTCCAGCAAAGTCTACCAATGTATAGCAGGGCCTACCAAGGTCCAGCAAAGTCTACCAAGGTATAGCAGGGCCTACCAAGGTATAGCAGGGTCTACCAAGGTCCAGCAAAGTCTACCAAGGTATAGCAGGGCCTACCAAGGTCCAGCAAAGTCTACCAAGGTATAGCAGGGCCTACCAAGGTCCAGCAAAGTCTACCAAGGTATAGCAGGGCCTACCAAGGTATAGCAGGGTCTACCAAGGTCCAGCAAAGTCTACCAAGGTATAGCAGGGTCTACCAAGGTATAGCAGGGTCTACCAAGGTCCAGCAAAGTCTACCAAGGTATAACAGGGCCTACCAAGGTCCAGCAAAGTCTACCAAGGTATAGCAGGGTCTACCAAGGTATAGCAGGGCCTACCAAGGTCCAGCAAAGTCTACCAAGGTCCAGCAAAGTCTACCAAGGTATAGCAGGGCCTACCAAGGTCCAGCAAAGTCTACCAAGGTATAGCAGGGTCTACCAAGGTCCAGCAAAGTCTACCAAGGTATAGCAGGGCCTACCAAGGTCCAGCAAAGTCTACCAAGGTATAGCAGGGCCTACCAAGCTATAGCAGGGTCTACCAAGGTCCAGCAAAGTCTACCAAGGTATAGCAGGGCCTACCAAGGTCCAGCAAAGTCTACCAAGGTATAGCAGGGCCTACCAAGGTCCAGCAAAGTCTACCAAGGTATAGCAGGGTCTACCAAGGTCCAGCAAAGTCTACCAAGGTATAGCAGGGTCTACCAAGGTCCAGCAAAGTCTACCAAGGTATAGCAGCGTCTACCAAGGTATAGCAGGGTCTACCAAGGTCCAGCAAAGTCTACCAAGGTATAGCAGGGCCTACCAAGGTCCAGCAAAGTCTACCAAGGTATAGCAGGGCCTACCAAGGTCCAGCAAAGTCTACCAAGGTATAGCAGGGCCTACCAAGGTATAGCAGGGCCTACCAAGGTCCAGCAAAGTCTACCAAGGTATAGCAGGGCCTACCAAGGTAAAGCAGGGTCTACCAAGGTATAGCAGGGCCTACCAAGGTCCAGCAAAGTCTACCAAGGTCCAGCAAAGTCTACCAAGGTATAGCAGGGCCTACCAAGGTCCAGCAAAGTCTACCAAGGTATAGCAGGGTCTACCAAGGTCCAGCAAAGTCTACCAAGGTATAGCAGGGCCTACCAAGGTCCAGCAAAGTCTACCAAGGTATAGCAGGGCCTACCAAGGTATAGCAGGGTCTACCAAGGTCCAGCAAAGTCTACCAAGGTATAGCAGGGTCTACCAAGGTATAGCAGGGTCTACCAAGGTCCAGCAAAGTCTACCAAGGTATAGCAGGGCCTACCAAGGTCCAGCAAAGTCTACCAAGGTATAGCAGGGTCTACCAAGGTCCAGCAAAGTCTACCAAGGTATAGCAGGGCCTACCAAGGTCCAGCAAAGTCTACCAAGGTATAGCAGGGCCTACCAAGGTCCAGCAAAGTCTACCAAGATATAGCAGGGCCTACCAAGGTATAGCAGGGTCTACCAAGGTCCAGCAAAGTCTACCAAGGTATAGCAGGGTCTACCAAGGTATAGCAGGGTCTACCAAGGTCCAGCAAAGTCTACCAAGGTATAGCAGTGCCTACTAAGGTCCAGCAAAGTCTACCAAGGTATAGCAGGGTCTACCAAGGTATAGCAGGGTCTACCAAGGTCCAGCAAAGTCTACCAAGGTATAGCAGGGCCTACCAAGGTCCAGCAAAGTCTACCAAGGTATAGCAGGGTCTACCAAGGTCCAGCAAAGTCTACCAAGGTATAGCAGGGCCTACCAAGGTATAGCAGGGCCTACCAAGGTCCAGCAAAGTCTACCAAGGTATAGCAAGGTCTACCAAGGTATAGCAGGGTCTACCAAGGTCCAGCAAAGTCTACCAAGGTATATCAGGGCCTACCAAGGTATAGCAGGGTCTACCAAGGTCCAGCAAAGTCTACCAAGGTATAGCAGGGCCTACCAAGGTCCAGCAAAGTCTACCAAGGTATAGCAGGGCCTACCAAGGTCCAGCAAAGTCTACCAAGGTATAGCAGGGCCTACCAAGGTATAGCAGGGTCTACCAAGGTCCAGCAAAGTCTACCAAGGTATTGTAGGGTCTACCAAGGTATAGCAGGGTCTACCAAGATATAGCAGGGCCTACCAAGGTCCAGCAAAGTCTACCAAAGTATAGCAGGGTGTACCAAGGTATAGCAGGGCCTACCAAGGTCCAGCAAAGTCTACCAAGGTCCAGCAAAGTCTACCAAGGTATAGCAGGGCCTACCAAGGTCCAGCAAAGTCTACCAAGGTATAGCAGGGCCTACCAAGGTATAGCAGGGTCTAGCAAGGTCCAGCAAAGTCTACCAAGGTATAGCAGGGTCTACCAAGGTATAGCAGGGTCTACCAAGGTCCAGCAAAGTCTACCAAGGTATAGCAGGGCCTACCAAGGTCCAGCAAAGTCTACCAAGGTATAGCAGTGTCTACCAAGGTATAGCAGGGTCTACCAAGGTCCAGCAAAGTCTACCAAGGTATAGCAGGGCCTACCAAGGTCCAGCAAAGTCTACCAAGGTATAGCAGGGCCTACCAAGGTCCAGCAAAGTCTACCAAGGTATAGCAGGGCCTACCAAGGTATAGCAGGGTCTACCAAGGTCCAGCAAAGTCTACCAAGGTATAGCAGGGTCTACCAAGGTATAGCAGGGTCTACCAAGGTCCAGCAAAGTCTACCAAGGTATAGTAGTGCCTACTAAGGTCCAGCAAAGTCTACCAAGGTATAGCAGGGTCTACCAAGGTCCAGCAAAGTCTACCAAGGTATAGCAGGGCCTACCAAGGTCCAGCAAAGTCTACCAAGGTATAGCAGGGCCTACCAAGGTATAGCAGGGCCTACCAAGGTATAGCAGGGCCTACCAAGGTCCAGCAAAGTCTACCAAGGTATAGCAAGGTCTACCAAGGTATAGCAGGGTCTACCAAGGTCCAGCAAAGTCTACCAAGGTATAGCAGGGCCTACAAAGGTCCAGCAAAGTCTACCAAGGTATAGCAGGGCCTACCAAGGTCCAGCAAAGTCTACCAAGGTATAGCAAGGTCTACCAAGGTATAGCAGGGTCTACCAAGGTCCAGCAAAGTTTGCCAAGGTATAGCAGGGCCTACCAAGGTCCAGCAAAGTCTACCAAGGTCCAGCAAAGTCTACCAAGGTATAGCAGGGTCTACCAAGGTCCAGCAAAGTCTACCAAGGTATATCAGGGCCTACCAAGGTATAGCAGTGTCTACCAAGGTCCAGCAAAGTCTACCAAGGTATAGCAGGGCCTACCAAGGTCCAGCAAAGTCTACCAAGGTATAGCAGGGCCTACCAAGGTCCAGCAAAGTCTACCAAGGTATAGCAGGGCCTACCAAGGTATAGCAGGGTCTACCAAGGTCCAGCAAAGTCTACCAAGGTATAGTAGGGTCTACCAAGGTATAGCAGGGTCTACCAAGGTCCAGCAAAGTCTACCAAGGTATAGCAGGGCCTACCAAGGTCCAGCAAAGTCTACCAAAGTATAGCAGGGTGTACCAAGGTATAGCAGGGCCTACCAAGGTCCAGCAAAGTCTACCAAACCAGCAAAGTCTACCAAGGTATAGCAGGGCCTACCAAGGTCCAGCAAAGTCTACCAAGGTATAGCAGGGCCTACCAAGGTATAGCAGGGTCTACCAAGGTCCAGCAAAGTCTACCAAGGTATAGCAGGGCCTACCAAGGTCCAGCAAAGTCTACCAAGGTATAGCAGGGCCTACCAAGGTATAGCAGGGTCTACCAAGGTCCAGCAAAGTCTACAAAGGTATAGCAGGGCCTACCAAGGTCCAGCAAAGTCTACCAAGGTATAGCAGGGCCTACCAAGGTCCAGCAAAGTCTACCAAGGTATAGCAGGGCCTACCAAGGTATAGCAGGGTCTAGCAAGGTCCAGCAAAGTCTACCAAGGTATAGCAGGGTCTACCAAGGTATAGCAGGGCCTACCAAGGTCCAGCAAAGTCTACCAAGTTCCAGCAAAGTCTACCAAGGTATAGCAGGGCCTACCAAGGTCCAGCAAAGTCTACCAAGGTATAGCAGGGTCTACCAAGGTATAGCAGGGTCTACCAAGGTCCAGCAAAGTCTACCAAGGTATAGCAGGGCCTACCAAGGTCCAGCAAAGTCTACCAAGGTATAGCAGGGCCTACCAAGGTATAGCAGGGTCTACCAAGGTCCAGCAAAGTCTACCAAGGTATAGCAGGGTCTACCAAGGTATAGCAGGGTCTACCAAGGTCCAGCAAAGTCTACCAAGGTATAGCAGGGCCTACCAAGGTCCAGCAAAGTCTACCAGGGTATAGCAGGGTCTACCAAGGTATAGCAGGGTCTACCAAGGTCCAGCAAAGTCTACCAAGGTATAGCAGGGCCTACCAAGGTCCAGCAAAGTCTACCAAGGTATAGCAGGGCCTACCAAGGTATAGCAGGGTCTACCAAGGTCCAGCAAAGTCTACCAAGGTATAGCAGGGCCTACCAAGGTATAGCAGGGCCTACCAAGGTCCAGCAAAGTCTACCAAGGTCCAGCAAAGTCTACCAAGGTAAAGCAGGGCCTACCAAGGTATAGCAGGGTCTACCAAGGTCCAGCAAAGTCTACCAAGGTATAGCAGGGTCTACCAAGGTCCAGCAAAGTCTACCAAGGTACAGCAAGGTCTACCAAGGTATAGCAAGGTCTACCAAGGTATAGAAAGGTCTACCAAGGTATAGCAGGGTCTACCAAGGTCCAGCAAAGTCTACCAAGGTATAGCAGGGTCTACCAAGGTATAGCAGGGTCTACCAAGGTCCAGCAAAGTCTACCAAGGTATAGCAGGGCCTACCAAGGTCCTGCAAAGTCTACCAAGGTATAGCAGGGCCTACCAAGGTCCAGCAAAGTCTACCAAGGTATAGCAGGGTCTACCAAGGTCCTGCAAAGTCTACCAAGGTATAGCAGGGTCTACCAAGGTCCTGCAAAGTCTACCAAGGTATAGCAGGGCCTACCAAGGTCCAGCAAAGTCTACCAAGGTATAGCAGGGCCTACCAAGGTATAGCAGGGTCTACCAAGGTCCAGCAAAGTCTACCAAGGTATAGCAGGGCCTACAAAGGTCCAGTAAAGTCTACCAAGGTATAGCAGGGTCTACCAAGGTATAGCAGGGTCTACCAAGGTCCAGCAAAGTCTACCAAGGTATAGCAGGGTCTACCAAGGTATAGCAGGGTCTACCAAGGTCCAGCAAAGTCTACCAAGGTATAGCAGGGTCTACCAAGGTCCAGCAAAGTCTACCAAGGTCCAGCAAAGTCTACCAAGGTCCAGCAAAGTCCACCAAGGTCCAGCAAAGTCTACCAAGGTATAGCAGGGTCTACCAAGGTATAGCAGGGTCTACCAAGGTCCAGCAAAGTCTACCAAGGTCCAGCAAAGTCTACCAAGGTCCAGCAAAGTCCACCAAGGTCCAGCAAAGTCTACCAAGGTATAGCAGGGCCTACCAAGGTCCAGCAAAGTCTACCAAGGTATAGCAGGGTGTACCAAGGTATAGCAGGGCCTACCAAGGTCCAGCAAAGTCTACCAAACCAGCAAAGTCTACCAAGGTATAGCAGGGCCTACCAAGGTCCAGCAAAGTCTACCAAGGTATAGCAGGGCCTACCAAGGTATAGCAGGGTCTACCAAGGTCCAGCAAAGTCTACCAAGGTATAGCAGGGCCTACCAAGGTCCAGCAAAGTCTACCAAGGTATAGCAGGGCCTACCAAGGTATAGCAGGGTCTACCAAGGTCCAGCAAAGTCTACAAAGGTATAGCAGGGCCTACCAAGGTCCAGCAAAGTCTACCAAGGTATAGCAGGGCCTACCAAGGTCCAGCAAAGTCTACCAAGGTATAGCAGGGCCTACCAAGGTATAGCAGGGTCTAGCAAGGTCCAGCAAAGTCTACCAAGGTATAGCAGGGTCTACCAAGGTATAGCAGGGTCTACCAAGGTATAGCAGGGCCTACCAAGGTCCAGCAAAGTCTACCAAGTTCCAGCAAAGTCTACCAAGGTATAGCAGGGCCTACCAAGGTCCAGCAAAGTCTACCAAGGTATAGCAGGGTCTACCAAGGTCCAGCAAAGTCTACCAAGGTATAGCAGGGCCTACCAAGGTCCAGCAAAGTCTACCAAGGTATTGCAGGGCCTACCAAGGTATAGCAGGGTCTACCAAGGTCCAGCAAAGTCTACCAAGGTATAGCAGGGTCTACCAAGGTATAGCAGGGTCTACCAAGGTCCAGCAAAGTCTACCAAGGTATAGCAGGGCCTACCAAGGTCCAGCAAAGTCTACCAAGGTATAGCAGGGTCTACCAAGGTATAGCAGGGTCTACCAAGGTCCAGCAAAGTCTACCAAGGTATAGCAGGGCCTACCAAGGTCCAGCAAAGTCTACCAAGGTATAGCAGGGCCTACCAAGGTATAGCAGGGTCTACCAAGGTCCAGCAAAGTCTACCAAGGTATAGCAGGGCCTACCAAGGTATAGCAGGGCCTACCAAGGTCCAGCAAAGTCTACCAAGGTCCAGCAAAGTCTACCAAGGTAAAGCAGGGCCTACCAAGGTATAGCAGGGTCTACCAAGGTCCAGCAAAGTCTACCAAGGTATAGCAGGGTCTACCAAGGTCCAGCAAAGTCTACCAAGGTACAGCAAGGTCTACCAAGGTATAGCAAGGTCTACCAAGGTATAGAAAGGTCTACCAAGGTATAGCAGGGTCTACCAAGGTCCAGCAAAGTCTACCAAGGTATAGCAGGGTCTACCAAGGTATAGCAGGGTCTACCAAGGTCCAGCAAAGTCTACCAAGGTATAGCAGGGCCTACCAAGGTATAGCAGGGTCTACCAAGGTATAGCAGGGTCTACCAAGGTCCAGCAAAGTCTACCAAGGTATAGCAGGGCCTACCAAGGTCCAGCAAAGTCTACCAAGGTATAGCAGGGCCTACCAAGGTATAGCAGGGTCTACCAAGGTCCAGCAAAGTCTACCAAGGTATAGCAGGGCCTACCAAGGTCCAGTAAAGTCTACCAAGGTATAGCAGGGTCTACCAAGGTATAGCAGGGTCTACCAAGGTCCAGCAAAGTCTACCAAGGTATAGCAGGGTCTACCAAGGTATAGCAGGGTCTACCAAGGTCCAGCAAAGTCTACCAAGGTATAGCAGGGTCTACCAAGGTCCAGCAAAGTCTTCCAAGGTCCAGCAAAGTCTACCAAGGTCCAGCAAAGTCCACCAAGGTCCAGCAAAGTCTACCAAGGTATAGCAGGGCCTACCAAGGTCCAGCAAAGTCTACCAAGGTATAGCAGGGCCTACCAAGGTATAGCAGGGTCTACCAAGGTCCAGCAAAGTCTACCAAGGTATAGCAGGGCCTACCAAGGTCCAGCAAAGTCTACCAAGGTATAGCAGGGTCTACCAAGGTATAGCAGGGTCTACCAAGGTCCAGCAAAGTCTACCAAGGTATAGCAAGGTCTACCAAGGTATAGCAAGGTCTACCAAGGTATAGCAAGGTCTACCAAGGTAAAGCAGGGTCTACCAAGGTCCAGCAAAGTCTACCAAGGTATAGCAGGGTCTACCAAGGTATAGCAGGGTCTACCAAGGTCCAGCAAAGTCTACCAAGGTATAGCAGGGCCTACCAAGGTCCAGCAAAGTCTACCAAGGTATAGCAGGGTCTACCAAGGTATAGCAGGGTCTACCAAGGTCCAGCAAAGTCTACCAAGGTATAGCAGGGCCTACCAAGGTATAGCAGGGCCTACCAAGGTCCAGCAAAGTCTACCAAGGTATAGCAGGGCCTACCAAGGTATAGCAGGGTCTACCAAGGTCCAGCAAAGTCTACCAAGGTATAGCAGGGCCTACAAAGGTCCAGCAAAGTCTACCAAGGTATAGCAGGGTCTACCAAGGTATAGCAGGGTCTACCAAGGTATAGCAGGGTCTACCAAGGTCCAGCAAAGTCTACCAAGGTATAGCAGGGTCTACCAAGGTATAGCAGGGTCTACCAAGGTCCAGCAAAGTCTACCAAGGTATAGCAGGGTCTACCAAGGTATAGCAGGGTCTACCAAGGTCCAGCAAAGTCTACCAAGGTCCAGCAAAGTCTACCAAGGTATAGCAGGGCCTACCAAGGTCCAGCAAAGTCTACCAAGGTATAGCAGGGTCTACCAAGGTCCAGCAAAGTCTACCAAGGTCCAGCAAAGTCTACCAAGGTATAGCAGGGCCTACCAAGGTCCAGCAAAGTCTACCAAGGTATATCAGGGCCTACCAAGGTATAGCAGGGTCTACCAAGGTCCAGCAAAGTCTACCAAGGTATAGCAGGGCCTACCAAGGTCCAGCAAAGTCTACCAAGGTATAGCAGGGCCTACCAAGGTCCAGCAAAGTCTACCAAGGTATAGCAGGGCCTACCAAGGTATAGCAGGGTCTACCAAGGTCCAGCAAAGTCTACCAAGGTATAGTAGGGTCTACCAAGGTATAGCAGGGTCTACCAAGGTCCAGCAAAGTCTACCAAGGTATAGCAGGGCCTACCAAGGTCCAGCAAAGTCTACCAAAGTATAGCAGGGTGTACCAAGGTATAGCAGGGCCTACCAAGGTCCAGCAAAGTCTACCAAGGTATAGCAGGGTCTACCAAGGTATAGCAGGGTCTACCAAGGTCCAGCAAAGTCTACCAAGGTATAGCAGGGCCTACCAAGGTCCAGCAAAGTCTACCAAGGTATAGCAGGGTCTACCAAGGTATAGCAGGGTCAACCAAGGTCCAGCAAAGTCTACCAAGGTATAGCAGGGCCTACCAAGGTCCAGCAAAGTCTACCAAGGTATAGCAGGGCCTACCAAGGTATAGCAGGGTCTACCAAGGTATAGCAGGGCCTACCAAGGTCCAGCAAAGTCTACCAAGGTCCAGCAAAGTCTACCAAGGTAAAGCAGGGCCTACCAAGGTATAGCAGGGTCTACCAAGGTCCAGCAAAGTCTACCAAGGTATAGCAGGGTCTACCAAGGTCCAGCAAAGTCTACCAAGGTATAGCAAGGTCTACCAAGGTATAGCAAGGTCTACCAAGGTATAGAAAGGTCTACCAAGGTATAGCAGGGTCTACCAAGGTCCAGCAAAGTCTACCAAGGTATAGCAGGGTCTACCAAGGTATAGCAGGGTCTACCAAGGTCCAGCAAAGTCTACCAAGGTATAGCAGGGTCTACCAAGGTATAGCAGGGTCTACCAAGGTATAGCAGGGTCTACCAAGGTCCAGCAAAGTCTACCAAGGTATAGCAGGGCCTACCAAGGTCCAGCAAAGTCTACCAAGGTATAGCAGGGCCTACCAAGGTATAGCAGGGTCTACCAAGGTCCAGCAAAGTCTACCAAGGTATAGCAGGGCCTACCAAGGTCCAGTAAAGTCTACCAAGGTATAGCAGGGTCTACCAAGGTATAGCAGGGTCTACCAAGGTATAGCAGGGTCTACCAAGGTCCAGCAAAGTCTACCAAGGTATAGCAGGGTCTACCAAGGTATAGCAGGGTCTACCAAGGTCCAGCAAAGTCTACCAAGGTATAGCAGGGTCTACCAAGGTTCCAGCAAAGTCTACCAAGGTCCAGCAAAGTCTACCAAGGTCCAGCAAAGTCTACCAAGGTATAGCAGGGCCTACCAACGTCCAGCAAAGTCTACCAAGGTATAGCAGGGCCTACCAAGGTATAGCAGGGTCTACCAAGGTCCAGCAAAGTCTACCAAGGTATAGCAGGGCCTACCAAGGTCCAGCAAAGTCTACCAAGGTATAGCAGGG
>NW_026947027.1:0-84987 GCF_030014385.1 Trichomycterus rosablanca | reverse complement strand
ACACTATTAGACTCCATGACTCACATGCCTTTAATGCAGTGAGGAATTCCCTGTGGGTAAGGCTGAGAGAGAGATTTCCCACTCAAACCAACTTCCAGGCCTTGAAAGGACTGTGCAGAAGAGAGGATGAAGATCCCAGAGAGTACATTGAAAGAGCCAAATTGAAGTGGAGATCTTCCACTGGAATTAGACCAGACCACAATCCTGCAACAACCGCACTATTTAGACAAGGAGTGATAGAGAATCTGCATGAGTCAATACAACAGAAATTGGAAGACATAGTTGGGTTAGAGAGAATGATAGATGAAGACTGGGAGGATAACCTGGTCCACTTCATGACCAAGGCTGACAAAAAGAAAAAGGACAGCGACACTGCAGATAAAGCAGTGCGTCAGAAACTGAATAAACTGCAGCTACAGGATAGTATAAAGCCAAAGAAACAGATGGTTACTAATGAGCAATTTGAGACCACTGGTCAAGTAACACAACCAATGATGAAACCATCTGTTCCAATAACTCAACCTCCAAATCAACCTTCACCTGCATCCCAGCCACCTGTTATTATCTACCAACAAGCTCCGAATTATACACCAGGAGGCAGAGGACAGACCCATTGGAAGAAGAACAAAAGACAAGGAGAACCCAGAAGTTTTCAGAACAACATGGGAAGAGGAAGGGGCCAAAACCTCAGGACTTTTGGAGGTCCAGGATTTGCTGGATGTTTCAACTGTGGCCAACCAGACCACTGGTTGAGACAATGTCTATCTGGCTGGCCAATCCTATCAGCCAGCCCAACAACAAAACATCCAACATGGATCGCAAGCTCCGGCTGTGAATACTCCCCAAATCAACATCCCTGCTCAGTCGCACATCCCAACTCAATATCTGCCCAACCCTAATACTAACTCCTATCATTATCAGTGATGGTGCCCAGTTTCCAGTTCCTCTCTTGGTTGCACAGCTGAACCTATCTTGTC
The DNA here is from genome assembly GCF_030014385.1 of Trichomycterus rosablanca. Taxonomy (NCBI): domain Eukaryota; kingdom Metazoa; phylum Chordata; class Actinopteri; order Siluriformes; family Trichomycteridae; genus Trichomycterus; species Trichomycterus rosablanca. The sequence continues at coordinate 84,010 of NW_026947027.1, read as the reverse complement.
ATTACAGGTTAATGGAGAGGATACAGAATTTTTGGTAGATACAGGGGCCACCACCTCAGTGTTGACAAGTAACAGATGGTCCTCTTTTCTATCTGATCAAACTGTAATAACAACTGGATTATCGGGAATTAAACAAGTGCAACCATACACAAGACCTTTACCTGTAAGGATTGGAGCTGAAACAGTCTATCACTCTTTCTTATTTTCCCCAAATTGGCCCATCAATTTACTTGGACGTGATCTATTATGCCACACCTCCTGCTCTCTATTCTGTACCACTGAAGGAAAAATCCAAGTCTACTTGCCTGACAAAAGCAATGAATTGGGACATAGAATATTGCTGTCACAAGTTCACCCTGAAATCCTGCCTAGACCTTGTGACATCTATTGGGCTAGGCTTACAGACCCCACCGAAAAACAAGACCAGACTAATCTTTTCTATTTCTTCAACCTATGGAAACCGTGGTTCATATCCCTAGCTGCCTTAACTCCACCCGGGGACCCATTACACTGCACAATGTATTATACCAGAGAACATGACGATAATTATGAGGATAACTGGTACTTGAATGCGGATGGACGAAAGACGACGATTCGAAGCAATTACATCTACATGGGTCCGGAAGGCATGGCTGCAAGTGTACAATTGACCAAAGACCAAGAACTATTGTGGATTTCCTCCTCAGAAGACCCAGGAGCACCACACGTGTCGCTATTGCTGGCAGGAGGTCATGAAGCCAGACAATTGGGTCCAATGACCAAGACTGCTAAAGAGAAAACCTATCACCAAACCCAAATTCCAGGTCCCTGTAGATCTAATTGTGGCAAATATTGGAGGATCACATGCCAGTGTACAGATGATGCAATATATGAACATCAACTGCTATCAAGACATCATGGCAGGGAACTAACAAACCATTCAAGCACTGACGACATGCTTGCCACCATTCCTGAATGGACAAAACACAAAGTGGATGTGGGACTGGTGAGCCATCACTTGGCTCCGATACGTCTGAAGCAAAACGTGCTGCCTGTGAGCAAACCGCAATACCCATTGAAACAGGAAACAATAGATGGTATAACTTCTATGATACAAGACCTGTTAAATGTAGGGGTTCTTACACCCACTATCTCAAACTGGAACACACCCATTATGCCAGTGAAGAAGCCTGGTAGAGATGAATATAGATTGGTTCATGACCTTCGCCTAATTAACCAAACCACAGAAACTGAAAACATTCCTGTTCCTGACCCGTACAGGACTCTTCAGAATTTAACGCCTGAACACCAATTCTTCACAGTAATTGACCTAGCAAACGCTTTCTTCAGCATACCAATCCCTAAAGAAATACAACCCATTTTTGCCTTCACATTCAAGGGACAGCAATACACCTACACCAGACTTCCACAAGGCTACAAAGATAGCCCAGGCATCTTTAATCAATGCCTGTTGGCAGATTTATCGGCTTTGAATGACAACAATCTGCTTTCTGACCAAACATTATTAATTCAGTATGTGGACGACCTATTGATTGCCTGCACCACGGCAGAAGTATGTCTGCAAGACACCCAGGCCATTCTAATACATTTGGCCAATCTGGGTTACAAAGTAAACAAAACAAAGCTGCAGGTATGCAGACCAGTAGTTACTTTCTTGGGAAGAATTGTATCTAACAAAGGACACACTTTGACAGCTGACATGAGATCCTCAATCTTGGCCTTCCCAAAACCAATCACCGTGAGCCACTTACTGTCTTTCCTTGGGCTGACAGGTTATTCCAGAAACTACATACCAAATTACTCCGGACTGATTGCACCAGCTGAAGTCACACGGCTGGGCCAAAGAAACCTAACAGGACAGATCCAATGGAATACCAATTTGGAACAAGCTTTCATTGCACTTAAGCAAGCCCTAGCCTCAGCTTCCGACCTGAGCACACCTGACTACACAAAGCCATTTTATTTTAATGTTTCTGAAAAGGACAGCATTGTTAATGCAGTCCTGTTTCAGAAAAGGGGGACAGAAAGAGCAGTGCTACTTTTTCACAGCTCAAAGCTTGATCCTGTGGTGTGTGGTCAACCAGGATGCACCAGATATATGGCAGCCCTAGCAACTGCACTCACGAAAACTGCTCACCTGGTAATGTGCCACCCACTAGTTGTCAACACTCACCATGAAGTCATTGCTTATCTCACATCAACAGCCTTCGCGCTCTCAAGAGCCAGAAGAGATAAAATAAGCAGTGTCCTTACACAGCCTCACATCACCTATGTTACCTCAGATAAGATTAACAACATGACAGAGAATTTAACTCAACCCAATGATGCAGAACCTCATTGCTGTGAAAGAATAACCCAAAAACTCCTGAAATGTAGGGAGGATCTGGAAGATGCACCCTTAGAAGATCCAGACATGAATTTGTTCTGTGATGGATGTTGTTACAAATCAGATGAGGGACTGAAAGCTTCCTATGCTGTAGTACAGGCAACAGATGAAGGATTTAAAGTGGTAGATGCAGGGATAGTACCACAACCAGCTTCAGCACAACTAGCTGAAGTGGTTGCTCTCACCAAAGCACTAGAACTGGCTGCCAATCAAACCGTGAACATATACACTGACTCAGCATATGCTCATTCAGCTGTCCATGTAGACGGACCACAGTGGCTGAGAAGGGGATTGACCACAGCACAAGGAACCCCAATCAAACACAGCAATCAAATACACCAATTACTGGTGGCTGTTCAATGCCCAAACAAAGTGGCTATTACCAAGTGCAAGGGACACTCTAAAGGATAAGATTTCATTATAATGGGAAATGAAAAAGCAGATAAAGCTGCAAAGAAAGCTGGAGGATACACAGTGAATCAACTAGTGGTGCTAGGTAACTCAAAACTACCAGAACTGACGCAAGAACATGTGAAAGAGATGCAAAATCAAGCTGGAGCATATGAAAAGAATGCATGGATAACAAAAGGAGCCACGAAGAGAGAAGACGACATATGGAGGAGTCCTGAAGGACTTGCAGTAGTGCCCAATCATTTATTGTCTTTGCTAATGAAAGAAGCCCATGGTCCTACACATGTGGGAGAAGCAGTCATGTTGCACGATATAAAACTTAACTGGTGGCACCCCCATCTAAAAGAGACAATAAAACAATATGTAACAGAATGCGATACCTGTCAAAGTTATAACTCAAAACCAGGATTCACAATTAAAAGTGGCCAATTTCCCTTACCAGAGGGACCATTCAAAGAAATCTGTATAGATTTCACCAATATGGGCATGGAAAACAGAGTCAATGGATACCGTTACTTACTGGTAATGGTTGACAGATTCACTCGGTGGGTGGAAGCCATACCTACAAAAAGAGAGGACGCAAAAACAGTGATCAAATGGTTGAAAACCGAATTAATTCCCAGATATGGAGTACCAACAACTATAAAATCAGATAATGGGGCACACTTTAACAATGAAAAATTGGCAGAAGTGGAACAAGCATTGGGAATTACCCACAAATTTGGTTCAGTGTACCATCCACAGTCCCAAGGACTGGTGGAAAGGATGAACCAAACCATCAAAACTAAATTGGCCAAGACCTGTCATAACTCAAAACTGAATTGGGTTGAAGCACTACCATTGGTGCAAATGTCAATAAGAGCATCCTCTAGGGGGGATTCCCATTATTCACCACACCAATTGTTGACTGGGAGACCAATGCCTGGACCACCTAGAGATAGGGCTGTAGGGAAAGCTCTAGATTTGTGGGATGAAGAACTTGATAACTATATGTGTGCTCTAACAAATCTTATTTCCAGTATTAATCAACAGGTAAAATCAAAAGAAGAAGAACAAGCTAAGACTTCACCAAAAGTCACGGTGGGAAACTGTGTAAGGACTAAAGTCCACAAGAGAAAGTGGAATGAACCCAGGTGGACTGGTCCGTGGGAAGTGACAGAGGCTACTTCACATGCGATAAAGGTGAAAGGTAAGAAAAGCAATCCTTGGCACCACATTACACATTGTATTCCAGCAGATCCACCCACTAGAACTGGAGGAGAGACCAGAGAAGACCTAAAGAACCTGCTGCAACTTCATGAGGAGGAATCCACGTGGTGAAAGGAGAGAGTGGGAGACATTATTACTGAAGGAGGTAAGTGTATTGCCCATTGTATTGCAGCAGATCTCACCCTAGATGCAGGAGTGGCACAGCAGATCAGGGAACAGCTTGGAATCGAAGGACTGACAACAGCACCTGTGGGTAAATGCACAATACACCAGGGGAAAGGGGTGACTGTCTTTAATTTAGTGACAAAAGCAAAATCAAGTGGCAAGCCAAGACTCAGCGATTTTATTAGTGCAGCACAACACTTGAGTAACCTACTTACTGCACTTAGAATACCAACGTTGGGTATTCCATTATTGGGTTGTGGACTGGACGGACTGGACTGGAAAGTAGTAAAACCAATTCTAAAGACCTATTTAGCTAACACTGGAACAGTAGTTACTGTATTCCATAAGCCACACGACTAGTGAATAGACCTTGACTGATGATTGACAACAAGTTGAGTAAAAATTACATGTACAATCCCCATGAAGAACACCCAGCAGGGAAAACAGAAACTGTGATGGTACTTGCAGTGGGAATATTCAGGGGAATATTGCTGATTGGAGTAATATGGGGATTTACTATGGGATTCCAATGTATAGCAAAGGAACTGGGCCCTAAAAGTATAGACTGGAAACACTGACTGAACTGCTAAAGCTGCAGCGGATGTGCTGGGTTCCATGCCAGAATAAAGGGAATGGCTGCTAAATGGGAAACAGTAAAAGAAAATGTAATTGAGAGGTTTTCCCAATTGTACAAACCACAATTTTTATGAATTCGAGTTGGGAGTAAAGCACTTGAGAAAAAAAATTATATTAGTGCACTGCACATGCACTAGTCCTTACATGAATTGGTAGTAGTACTTTGCAAAAACATTACAGCTGGATCTATTGCGCTCACCATTGTTGAAAATAATCGTGTTCTTTTATCCAGGAAAAAGAATAAATACTCATTTGTCAAGAATACAATTTATTACGAATCAAAATACATATATTGGTAAAAGTATATTCTGAGCTCAGGTAGCTTTGTACACACACACCCCAGCGGCTGATGTATCGCAAAGCCCGCCTTTTCCTCGTGTCCCGTTGTTTTTCTTAATCTTGACTCCGCCTTCTCTTACAGTATTGCCAATAAACATCAAAACAGTTTCTTTAAAATATTGAACTTATGCACGTACACAGCAGTCAATACAAAGTTTGTGGTTTTCTGTTTTTAGGTATCTTTGCTTCACTCTTTGCAAAGTCAAGAGAATAAACACCCACACACGTCCTGTTCTTCAGACACCCTTAAAGGTTAAGTTATTCTTGTCTGCTCATCACAGGTGCAGAAGTCATCCAAAGTCTCAGGTCGATCAGAGTTCAGTCTACATAAAATCAGACACTCTTTCTTCTGCATGTAAGAATTCAACTTACAATAGGGCAGTAATAAAGACACATAAAATCTATTAAAACAAATTACATGTATAATCGATAATACCCAACAATTTCCCCCCTTAATTGTCCTTTTAGGACAATTACAAATCAGATGAATGCATAGAAATACAATTTTCCTAATATAATATGAAAATTAAAAGATTAATCTAAAAATAGTGCTATTCAACTTCCCGTTATACGGAAACCGGGCTGAAAAGCACTCAGTGACTATGTAACAAAAGCCCGAATAAAAACAACCTAAGCTACAGTAGTATATGAGGATAAACATAAGAATGAAACATAAAATAGAACGGGAGAAGGATGGGCATTAGCCAACTGTGGAGTAGTCAGGTCCTCGCAACCCGGAATTGTCCGATTGAGATACAAAACGCTATTTTCACCACTCTGGACACAGTGAAAGGGATTAACAAAAAACAACAAATTAGTACACAGGGTTAAGCAATAATAGAAGAAACACAATTTTTTTTTTTTTTTTTTTTTTAACCTCCACTTCAAACTTCCTCCAATTCAACTTCTTCTTCATTTTCAATGTCTTGTGGTCCTAACAATGGAGTATGCTGTTGGAAAAACTGGGACTTCGGTTCTCCCCCCTTGGAGATAGCAGTCTCAATTAGCCTGGTAAAAAGAGATCTAATGCACGGAATGCAGCAGCAGCCGCACATCACGAGCAGAGCCAAAGCACAGCAAATTGAGGTCATTATACTTAAAAATAAGGCTTTGTACTGACCAAACATTTTGGTCATCCAAGTGTTAAATGGATTCTCAATACCACTGTTTTCAGCTAATTCATTACTTAAGGAGGTCAGACCCTCAAGAGCCCTAGTTATTGTCCCATCAGGGGCTGTATTGTTAGGAATAAATGTGCAACACTGTTCCCCAAACATCTTACACACACCGCCCTTTTCAGCTAATAGGAAATCTAAAGCTATCCTATTTTGCCATGCCATTAAGCTAGTTTTATCCAGTTGTTCATGAATTCCTTTAATTGCATCCCTTGTATAGTTGACAAAACGTTGCTGGTTATAGTAAATGTAATTTATCCAATCCACATTTTTGTTAATAGTAGACCACCAAAACAACAAACTTTCGAAGCCGGCTGCGACTTGATCCCTTGCTTTAAACTCATCAGGGACCCCCCGGGGCACTCCGATATAATCAATATAAATTTTTGGATCGAAGGAGCCTGATGGGCCCGCTACTGTTCGCTTAACTCGGCCATGTGTGTTTGTGTCCTTCCTCACTGGCTCCCCATCCAGTGGGATCACATTAAGTGACATCAACTACTTCACCACGGCACAGGTCCCCTTCCTGTTCTTAGCAAGCTTGGACCTTAAGTCCTTAGGTTCACACATCCTCCAAAACATCAGCCCCGGAAACGCTCTGATCGCTGAACCACCCGGAATTGAACCCGTCTGAGTTGTTTTCGACATCCACAGTGTCTCCACACCATTTCAGCCGACCCACCTCAACGGTCCCCGAGTTCCTAGCGAAACAGGTGTAGTTCCCTTTGTAGGGCATGTATGCTGGGGGTACCACCCTCTGCTTCACTTCTGGGAACAGGTAGTGCACAGTGGTGCAGTTCCCATAGCCTGGAGAGCCACCGAACAAGGAGACCACACATTTTAGACCTTCTAGATCATTATGTCGATTTAATGGGAAAGGTGCAGTACCCAGGTGTGGTCTAGCTGAGGAGCAAGCATAGCAATTAGTCTTACCAGCAGCACGAGCTGTGTACATAATCCAATTTAACCACTGATTTTCATCCTCAAAACCTGTCTCTACTGAGAATGTGTCTTTTAGGTCAGTTATGTTTATTGTCTTTATCAGTTCAGGCGTTTCCGTGGGAGGTCCAGTCACAACACTACTGTTGTCTGGGATGACAATGGTTGGCTTAAGTTTTGCCTTAGGAATCACTGTCAGCTTAAACACCCCCAGGTTATCAGAGCCCGACTGATAGGATCCTAATATCATGTATCTACTGTAGAGTAATTTTGGGTCAAGTAATATTAACGTTAACGGGTTGCAATTCCCATTCTCACATGGGTGTTTGGCACTGGCTTTCCTAAGGGTTAGCCTTCGCCCAAAATCTATTCTCCCTGTTTGACCAGCATGCTCTGTTCCGACATAACCTGCATATGGCCATCTAACAGGACCAGTGTTAGCGAATGCAGAACGCCAGTCTGTGCAGCTACAATATCTGGTTGCCGCTCTACTTATTTTCATAAATTTTCCTTTCATTGTGAAGGCACTATTCTTACTACATCCATAGTTGGTGTTACACAAATACTTTTCGGACTTTGCTAATTTGCTTTGAGCATAACCTTTACAGTCTGAGATCTTACATAAATCAAACCTAGCCACACAAACTTCACCTTCAGTACATGTAATGGTTGGGGAACCACTGTTCACACTACGGGAGGCTCTATGAGTAGTCTGGTTACTGTGGGATTCTGCTGTAGCTAGGAAGATAATGGACAGAACAACAGCGATTATTATGAACAGCACACACATTGTTATTTTCATGGAAGCACATCCTAGTCTCCTAAAAGCTTGGACGGTCACATCAGACGGAGGGTTAAAAGGCATTTTTTTTTTTTTTTTTTAAGAAGTTGTACCTTTGGCAGGTTTGAAGTGTATATTATTGGGTAGGTATCAGTCTTCCACCCTCTAATAGACAGTGGAAATGCACTTATGTGTTTTATGAATCAGATTCTACAGTTTTGGTCACACTGTCTGCCAAATTTTCCTAACTTCCTGCAATGAGCGGGAAGGTGCTGGAGCGGGTACACAATGTGTTAAGTGGTGCCAAACTGCCCCTTTTTTACCTTTTACTTTGACGGTGTGGGATGTTACCTCAGTGACTTCCCACGGACCCGACCACCTGGGCTCAGACCACTTTCTCTTGTGGACTTTCACCCGTACCCAATCGCCAGGCTTTGACAGTTTTGAACTCCAGCCACTCGCCGTCGTCTGCTGGTGGTTCCGGAGGGGGCTCACTCCGCTGGACCTGTGTAGACAAAGCTTGAGTATAATTAGTTAAAGCTCTTAAAGTTAAAATCTTTAACTCATGGGGTGACATATGTGTTTTGGCACACATTTTGGAGCGCATTGACATAAGTTGCCAATGAATTTGTTCTCGCTCAATATCATCCAATTTTTAGCTATGATAAGTCAAGACATTCCTGTGTCCTTCCCTCCCCCCTTTCTGAAATAGGACGGCATTAACAATTCCTCCTGTTTCAGAAACATCGAGATAAGAGATATTGTACCATTGCCATCTATTTTTGTCTTTCCTGTATTACGTGACTGACTTTTCTTTTTCTGCCACTCCGAATTTCAACAATCGCTTAGCTAGTCGATCTAGTTCCTCTTTTTCTGTTGCTGTGTGTCCCATAACGCTTAACATAATGAGCTAAAATAACTGTCCACTTACTTCCGTCCATGTTCAGTCTTAACTATATGTTTTAGATGATCTATGGTTGCATTCTGTTCTGTAACTAACAGGGTCAGTCCATCAATTTGACGTTATTTGCAGTGATGTATAAAGTACCGAACAGCCATACTTCAGTAAAAGTTCAAGTATCTTACCAGAAATTTACTTTAATAGAAATAAAAGTCACCTTTTAGAAAATTACTTGAGTAAAAATCTAAAAGTATCTGATGTTTAACATACTTAAGTACTAAAAGTAGAAGTAAAAGTAAATGTTTTTAGTATAAATGGTAGTGGTCATTTTAAATTTAAAGATTGTTCTTTTAAGCCTGTAAACCACCTTAACAATTAACCTGTTTTCTTCCCTTCATCTGAACATGATTTGTGCTAATTAATGATCATAATCAACTGTTGACATCACTTGTTTAAAATCATGACATTATTTAGTTGTTTTTTAAACTTATTACTAGCCCTAAACGTTCCTGTTCCAACGTTTTTAAAATGCCAGTTGATGTAAATATAAGAAACACTTCATCTATTGTATTTGCATTTTCTATACTTTCCCAATTTTTTTTTATTTGGGTAGTATATTTCAATAACAAAAATAATTTTACCATAATTAATTTAAAGCAAAACTCAGGAGCGTTTACCAAAACGTGTGCCACTCTTATACCTTTGATGATCTATTTAACCATCAATTTATATCAAAATATTTTGAGTAAACTAAGCTGTATTTAAATAATATCCTTTTTGGCCTTATCTATTTCATAATAAGTTGGATAAGTTTAGTTCTTGTTAAGTGCATTAAATTGGTAAAGACCTGCTATAATGGATGTGTCTTCATTATGTGTCTTCATTAGTGGTGGACAATAATTCGATATCGATATATCTCGTGATAGAAAATGTTTCAAAAACGGTGATTTAAACAAATTCGATCAATATGCATACGTAAATGCGTGATGACGTGCGCCACAGGCACGAAGCCAGCGTTACGACTCTGATTACACTCCGCTACCTTAAAGACGTTGGATATCAGCGGCTTCAACCGCTGTGAGTGAATGAACATCCACAGTTTATAAATAAGCAGACGAAATAGTTGATTAGAGGAAAGACTAGACTCTTTTTTTTTTTTTTTTTCCTTCAAACGCAACAACTGCTATAGTAAATTCTGCAGTAACTCTTAAGCACTTTTTTATATAATTTATCCTGGTTGAGCATTTTTGTTTGAAAATGTTTACATACAAATAATAATCACTCCATGTTTTGGATTAAAGTAAGTTAAGACCATAAATAGAAATTAATGAGTTACATTTACTCACGTTACTGTAACCGAGTAGTTCTTTGTGCACTTGTACATTTTAAAGTAGATTTTACAGCCTGTAATTTAACTTTTACTTAAGTATGTTTTGTATTAAGAATGGTAATGTCGCTACATTTTAAATAAGATTCGTTTTACCTTCTGAAATCTCCATATTTCCGCGTCTTTGGCTGAATGACGCACGTTTAGAAAACTCTGACAGCGTTTAAAGAACATTTGGACATTTTCATTAATGTGCTCAACCACTGTCCAATCCACAGTCGCAGATTCACCAAACCATCGTCCCATCCGTCACACATCCCACACCACCATAATAAGGACCAACGAATACACACACAGCGAAAGCAACGGAGCAAAAGCAACGGAGCAAAAGCAGACAACCTTTCCAGAAATGCAGCAAAAACAAAACTCGCCGAACGATTCAGTACTTCAGTAAAGTACAAATACCTCAAAAACCGCACTACTACTGCAACGAAACACCGCCACTTCGTTACCATATAACACTGTTTATTGATTATTTATAAGATCTACATTAACAATCATGTTTAATTCTCCCCTGTTATATTTAGTATACCATCATTTATTGTTAAGATTGGGTCTTGTACCCTGAATACAAGTTCATTAAGAATATGAGAGATATGAACGTGTAAACCTGGTAGTACTTGGTCAAAAGAGTAAGTTACTTCATTATAAGTTATTGGTGTTGTCTGTTTCAGCCAATATTGGCTAGATTTTGCGGATTATTGCGACTAAAAGATCAGGACTGTGACCTCCAATACAAATTCCTGTCTGCGTTTTTCACCATTACTAATATCCTCTACGTTTTCAATGAGTAAACTTAATGAAACATCTGGAAACTCTTAACCATCTACATTTATGCTGACATCGTTCATTTGTACGAGTAAGTGAATGACGTTTAACAAATACTTGTTGGTTTTATCCAGGGCATTTTCAATGTGTCAAATCTGTATTCTCGTCCTATTCGCCATTGATCTAAAAATAACTCTGTCATGAACGTGAACAAGGCCGGCGAATACTGTCAAACAGTCAGAGATTTTTTATTACTCCATTCAAATTACACAAGGACGATGCAACTGACAGTCAAAAACAGCCAATAATTCGGCACCAAAAATTATCACAATTACAATCCAAAGGGAAAACCAAAATCGAAGTCCGAAATAGGCAAAAACACTCATACAGAAAATCGCAATCAACATTCAAAATCCACAGTATTCAGGAGAGACACGGCAATAGTTCGTAAAATTTCACTGATGTCCCAATACTTATATAAGTTTTTCTAAATTAGTTTCAGGTATTAATCAATAAATAATTGACACAGAAAATCTCCATGACGTCTTTTTACGTGATCTGATTATTCATTGACTCCTGGGAAATCCACTCCTGTTCATTCCGACAATCAATACTAAGTTCAGAATCCTCAAAAAATATTACAGATTTCCTTTTTCCACAGAAAGTATACGTTTTTCTGTCTTCTTTTATATGGGCCGAATCCGACTCTGCTGAATACAAAAGTTTTTTTTTATTTTTTATTATTATTTTTTTTTTTTTATGCCACTCTAAAAGTAATTTTTTAACCTTTTTAATTTTAAACTTTCTGACTTTAAAAATATTGGTAATTTCAATTATTCTAATAATACGAGTTTTCAGTTTTCCAGTTGTATCTAATTCCTTTTCAATACAACCGAACATTATTTTACTTTGCCAACAAATTCACGTAATACACCACAATGACAATGTAACACCACCCCGTCCACACAACGAACCCAAATTCCTCCTTATTAGACCTTAATTTGTTTTCCAAATGACCAAACTTCTATTACGTGGTCAACCACTTATTAATAAACAAATGGTCAGAACAACAAGATCCTTTTATTAGATTTACAATACTATACTAGCCCTATATTCCCAATTTTCTGGCCAGTTCTATTAATTTTTCTGTATCATTAAAAACAACAATACCATAATATATATATATTTTCTAAATACATTCACAACACATTCCCATTACAAAAAACGATCAACGCAATAACTGTGATTACAGTAATCCACATTCTAATTCATTAAATCAGTAAAATAGACAGACAAAAACAAACTTACACATGTCTAGGAAATTATATATTTTCCGACATTGTCCTTTAATACTTGACAAACTTGACAAACAAGGAATCTCGAGGAAAGTCTTCAATTAACTGACCCCGCCAATGTCGTTTGACATTTGGCAATTAACGAATATCGAAATAAATCTTTTATTTCTCCCGCCAATATCCTTTGATACTTGGCAATTAACGAATATCGAAAGAAATCTTTTATTTCTCCCGCCAATATCCTTTGATACTTGGCAATTAACGAATATCGAAAGAAATCTTTTATTTCTCCCGCCAATATCCTTTGATACTTGGCAATTAACGAATATCGAAAGAAATCTTGTATTTCTCCCGCCAGCAGTCAATCCTGAACTGGCATTAAGCATAAATAATAATAAATACTTTTACCAATGTCTCTAAAGGACAATTTTCTAATTTCATTGAAACGCAATAATTTAAAGACACTTACTGAATAAGAAGAATTCACACAATCACATCTAATATGTCCTATGTAATCTATGCAGAAATTCAATTGTAATAGGTTTTCTGCTTACCTTCGTAATTGACCGGTCTGTGATTGTGCAATTTCCTCCAATTCAAGGTCTGAAAACTCCTGTTTCCTTCTCCCAGATCACGTCGAGGGTCACCAATTGTTGAAAATAATCGTGTTCTTTTATCCAGGAAAAAGAATAAATACTCATTTGTCAAGAATACAATTTATTACGAATCAAAATACATATATTGGTAAAAGTATATTCTGAGCTCAGGTAGCTTTGTACACACACACCCCAGCGGCTGATGTATCGCAAAGCCCGCCTTTTCCTCGTGTCCCGTTGTTTTTCTTAATCTTGACTCCGCCTTCTCTTACAGTATTGCCAATAAACATCAAAACAGTTTCTTTAAAATATTGAACTTATGCACGTACACAGCAGTCAATACAAAGTTTGTGGTTTTCTGTTTTTAGGTATCTTTGCTTCACTCTTTGCAAAGTCAAGAGAATAAACACCCACACACGTCCTGTTCTTCAGACACCCTTAAAGGTTAAGTTATTCTTGTCTGCTCATCACAGGTGCAGAAGTCATCCAAAGTCTCAGGTCGATCAGAGTTCAGTCTACATAAAATCAGACACTCTTTCTTCTGCATGTAAGAATTCAACTTACAATAGGGCAGTAATAAAGACACATAAAATCTATTAAAACAAATTACATGTATAATCGATAATACCCAACACCTTTCACCACAAAAGCTCGCATGTAAAGGCAGATCTTTAACAGGGTATGGCACCTCACAGATGGGGCAAATCTGCAAAACACAGAAACTGTAATACCTTTCAACTAGGTGAAATCCCAGGCTGAAACTATCAGTAATGCTTTCCCATTAGCACCAGGAATAGACAGTAATAAAACACCCTGGGAGAGATTGGGGGCTTTCTTTGGGGATGAAATCTACACATTTGTCAGGGGGAAAACACAGGTAGACAGTTGACAAAGTAGTGAAAACATTTGTTCATTTAGCAACATTAGTATTTTTGTTTGCTGTACATTTGTGTCCAGTTGTAATTGTAAGCCTTTTCCCCCTATTTCCTGCAGTTTAGATATTAACAGCGTTTTTTTAATTGCTTTTTTGTCTTTCATTAAGAATGGAAATCAGTACAAGATCCACAAAAGGCTCTACAACTCTTCCTGGAGCAACTTAAGCAAGAGGGGGGAAGTCAACCATCACTTCTTCTGTCCCTGGATTCAACAGATAATGATGAACAAAGGGATGGTTCTCTCATCAAATTTTACAAAGAAGATCGTGAAAAAAGGCAATGGGCAGCTCCTTTCCACTGCAGCATTAAAAGTATGTAGTGACAAATTAATGAAATACATTATGTAAACCATACAATGATGTTTGAAATGATGGTGTACTAACACAAAACAAGTAACTTGTAACTGCTTTATGTAATTTCCCATACATTTCCCTTTAAGCAGTTTTGACTTGACATTATAGAATTCATTAATACAGAAATACATTGTACTTGTTAACCTGTTGTACTGTACAAACCCGAAAGAGAATTTCTCTCCAAGAATGATCCGTTTTAATATGTACATTGTGTCATTTTAGGGGATGCTGCAATTGGAGTGGGTGTGACGAGACATGTGCTATCCTTAGCCATTGCCAGGTTAAAACATGGTTTTAACCTAAATTTTGGTATGTGTACTGTTAAATGCCTCTTCTCAGTTTGAAAGCACTGAGCATTGAAAACAAACATAGAACCTAATCATGTGTTGATTTGTTAACCTGTTGCATGCTGCATGCAAGTGTATTTTAGCCACTTCTTTTCTGGTTTAACTAGCCATGCGAAGGCATTGTTGCATTCCCTTTGACTACCTAAATTGATCTTAATCCAGGCAATGCAGCAGAGACACTCTTGTTTGAAGGAGAACCTGAGCACCTGGTCCCTGCTGCATCTCCAGTGCTACTGGAGAGTGACCTTTTCCGCATGGCGGGTAGGATCCTTGGTCACTCAGTGATTAATGGTGGTCCTACCCTGCCTGGGTTGAGTCAGGCTGTGGTCAGTGCCTTAACAAGTGGCCAAAATGAAATGACAAAATCAAAGCTCTGCCTAGAAGACTGCTCTGATATAGAGCAAAGGAACACCATTGGTCTTGTGAGTACCACTAAACATAGACATGCATTAAACACAGACCTTTTATGTCTAACCAGTGGATTTGGATTGAATTGTGCTTTCTTGGGATATTCATAAGGAATTATCATTTGACAATGATATCTTAATGTTTTAAAGCTGCTAAAAGAAGAGTGGACTGAGGAAGAATCCTCAAGAATAACCAATAAATAACTTCTTACAGTATTCTAATATTTTTCCCTGTACACAATAAACAAACTTTGATAAATCCAGAGCTATTTTTATTTAAAAACATACAATTCTCAGCCAGTGGCAGAAATATATTCACGACATGTTAAATACAGGTCCCTTGCTGGCATGTCTGGATCACTCTGTTCAATGAGGGACTGAACTATTTGTCTTTGTTCTTCATTCAAATGCGACTCAATTTGAGGAACCACTATCTCCCCTTCCATCTCACCATCATGGTTTGTGGCAATGTCCCAGTCAATGTCTGGCTCCTCAATATCCTAGCACAGCAAAACAGAGTATGGTAGCAATGGCACTTGTCACTGTTTTTTCCTAAACATACACACTACATTGGATGACAAAAATAACACACATAAAACTTGTATAATATAATTACAAATTTTAAATGTGTGAGGTTACCTCTAAAACATTCAGGAGACTGACTGCAATAGGGATACATTATTTTGTCTGCTGGTTTGGTTGCAATAAAATGGAGGAGTATTATTTTTGTGTCATGGATGGTGGAGTAATGATGTTTTGTTTTCATAAAACAATTTTCCCTAATACCATAGTTTCATGTTGCTGCAACCTAACTATGGTTTATCTCCTTCATTTCTGGTTAAATCAGTAATTGTATACATGCCTGTGGGTGATTTAAAGGCAATATTCCACCAAACTATGTATGAACTTACATACTACACAGTTGGCCACTATTGTCAGTACTTAAAAATTACAAAGGTTTAAACTGGACCAATAGTTTTTAAAAGAGAAAAAAAGTACCTCTTCATTCTCTGGTTGGTCAATATGGGTTTCCCTCATACCCATGTACCATAACTGCTCAGGAGTCAGGTTGTTGTCAGTCCGGATTGGATGATTGTTCCAACCTTCTACAAAACTCTCAAGGTCTCTTTCTTCAGTTTTGGGAGGAACACAGCGTGGACAGCATAAAGGTCTTCTGTTGAGTACATAAGAGGTAGGGGTTAAATATTCACAAGTAATGCTTACCAATTTATTGATTTTTAATTTAAGCAAAACAAGTCATTGCTCAGGTTTTAGCCACTATAGGTAGTCAAAGTATTTCACATAAATTGCCACTTAAGACAGAATGTGTCCATAGTCAAAATAACATACCATATGTAATTCAAATTGAAAGGAACAATGAAATTTCCATAACCATGCTTAAGCTAACAATCTAATTACCGTTTATGCATGTTCATGTTCCTTGATAGGCTAATATACACTGATCTGCCATAACTAACACCACCTCCTTGTTTCTACACCATTTTATCAGCTCCACTGACCATGTAGGAGCACTTTGTAGTTCTTTAATTCCAGACTGTAGTCCAACTGTTTCTCTGCATACTTTGTTAGCCTCCTTTCACCCTGTTCATCAATGGTCAGGACCCCCACAGAGCAGGTATTATTTAGGTGGTGGATGATTCTCAGTACTGCCGTGAAACTGACATGGTGTGTGTTGCGCTGATATGAGTGGATCAGACACAGCAGTGCTGCTGGAGTGTTTAAATACCAGTGTCACTGCTGGACTGAGAATAGTCCACCAACCAAAAACTTCCAGCCAACAGTGTCCTGTGGGCAGCGTCCTGTCAGTAGCGTCCTGTAAGCACTGATGGACTAGATGATGACCAACACAAACTGTGCAGCAACAGATGAGCTTCTATCTCTGACTTTACATCTACAAGGTGGACCAACTAGGTAGGCGTGTCTAACAGAGTGGACACAGTGTTTAAACACTCCAGCAGCACTGCTATGTCTGATCCACTCGTACCAGCGCAACACACACTAACACACCACCACCATGTCAGTGCCACTGCAGTGCTGAGAATGATCCACCACCCAGATAATACCTGCTCTGTGGGGGTCCTGAACATTGAAGAACAGCATGAAAGGGGGTAACAAAGCATGTAGAGAAACAGATGCACTACAGTCTGTAATTATAGAACTACAAAGTGCTTCTATATGGTCAGTGGAGCTGATAAAATAGTGTAGAATCAAGGAGGTGGTGTTAATTGTATGGCTGATCAGTGTAAGTATCTCATAACCAAACTTTTTTCTTACAAGTTAAAGTGATTGCCGTTCCCAACCTGTGGAGGAAATACTGAGAAGCTGATCCCGCTCCAGACTCTGAAGCATGTTGTAGTACTTTGAGGTTACACAGGTTTTGACATCACGCCACAAACGTTCAATCCTAGGATTTTGTAAAATAGGTTTAATCAGAATCACTTTAATGCTGACACCCATTAGTGAATGACAACCACTAAGCATGGTCATGTCAGAAATGTCTACATCTGTAGTTAAAGCATGGGTGTCAGTGTTTAAAACGACAAAAATAAAAAAAAAGTACGTGGTTTTGCACAAAATAGGCCTAGTAACACAAACCTTTGATTATGAACGCTTTTTCCAGACATAAAGCTTCCCCTGTCTGTTCCACGAACACTGAACATGAATCTGGCAATTTCAACATTTTCGACCCCTTGGTCAGCTCTGACCCTGTAATGCACAAGCACGCACACACACACACACACACACACAGGTACATTGCGATGCAGTAAATTTGCCAAAGTACATATTCACACATCAAAATCCAGCTTATTTTACTAATAGGAGCATGGCACACAGTGACACTACAATGCACTGTTGACTATGAATTCTCCAGTTTATTCTTCAACCCAGCATGATATTCCAAACTGCTAATGAGTAAAACTGCTAACAACTGTTATTATTCCATAATGCAAATTTGAAAGTTATCTGTAACTACCTGACCTTTAAAATGCAATGGATCTCCTCATGCATGTGTAGCAATGTGTCACATCTTTTCAAATTGCAAAAATTTTACCTTGATGGTATGCCATGCCTTTCTGTTGCCTTCTTGAAGGCAGCAAATGCAGTCGATGCAAGGTTGTTGGTAGCAACACTCAGGCACATCACCTATATCATGAAATTAAGATGTGTGGTACTTTTAACAAACTTTTTGTAGTGTTTTTAGTATATAAATTATGGTATACTATACTTTCTACAAGAAGTTATAGACAAAACATAGCATGAAATGTAGACTTACCTTCCTGGAATACCCATCCACTGTGCCAAACAGTACAATGTTGTATCTAGTGAGAAAGTTTTAGGAGTCCAGTAAATAAATGTAATTACTTACTGTACAAGTAAAATGACAGCATACTTATGTTTTTCATTTTATCAATTAAAAGCACCAACCTGATTAGTTTGTGGTTTGTGTCCACATGCCAAAGTGAAAGGGGTCCCCTCACAGAATATGTCCTGCGTAGGATGCAGCCTAATCCAGCAAGTCTGGAGAGGATCCCCACAGAGTCCACACGGTGCAACGATGTGGCCACCCTCCTCCACTGGACATGGATCCCCAATGATCGCAGCCTCCCCTTCACCATGCGGTAGCCAGCAGTAGGCATTTCATTTTTTATATTCTGTATAACAGTGTCCAGCTCCTCGTCACTCATGACGCTGTACCGTCTAGCAGAAAGGACAAACTCCTGCATCCGTCTAAACACTGTACTTGTTGAGACACCCAGCATCTTTGAGATGCAGGGCACAGGCAGGTCAGTTTCCAGGAGCTCTTCCAAGCTCTCTCTGTCAATGTCTAATCTGGGATGTCCTGTCACTCCAGGTACTGTGTCAACTTGTGTATTTCTGCCACTGATCCATTCAATGTTCTCAGTCACAAGCCTAAAAAGCTCCTGCAGTGCATGTAATATCTCTGTGGGCACATCAGTGCATTAAAAAGATGCAACTCCTGCCTGCATGTAAAGTCCATGTAATCTAAATCAATAGGTTCTCTTGTGAGCCCAAGTTCCAATTTAGAGAGCAGCCTCGAGAGCATGTGTCTTCTCAGAGTGTCCTGTAAAGACAGAGGAAAACTACATAAGGAAAACTAATGATTAAATAAAAACACATTGATTCACAAAATATTTACTTAGGAGCTGCCAGCTGTGTCAGTTTAAAGATTTCTATTGTTAAGTTAGATTACCTGTAGCCATGGTATGAATATTGAAGTGGTGAAAATTAAGCAATAAACAATGGACGCCCAAAGTGTTTGCAAACAGACCACTGATGGCAATATACAGTAAATGGAAGTTGGCCAAAACCATTATTAAATGAGACAAAAATTTCATTTTGTGTTGACTATTATCCAAACGTCAGACATTAATGGACACTTAGATACATTTGATATTGTTTAAAAAACGTGTTTCTCTCTGATCTGTCGTTATAGTTAATTTAGTTAACGGGCTAACTGACCCAAACCGAACTGATAAGGTACTCGGTAAAACGCGGAATCCAGCGAGAGTAAACAAAGGTTCAGTTAACAGTGTGTCAAAAGAAAAGCAAAGTCAAAGAGAACCTTCTAAAAACGGACAACAAACAGGATACCTCAGCGTTATGTTAACAACAATGAACTTTCTTCAAGGTGGCTAATATGCTGCAAACGCTGATTTCATGCAATAGCCTTACCAATCTTTTTTTTTTTTTTTCAGCAGCCAGATGCATCTTTGCCACCCACACATTGACAAGTTCGGCGCCACCTAGCGTTGCATGCGGAGAGACACACCCTAAGGGCACCCCCTCCCATCTCTGTGTAAGCGCCTCCAATCAGCCGGCAGAGAACGCAATCGCATTCTGACAGAGAGAGACCCACATCCAGTTCTTTGTCCCACCCCCCACATGAGCAACCGGCCAATCTTAGCTCATATAGCCACTCAGCTTCGAACCGGTAAAGCAAGGCTGGATTCGATACGACGCTTCTCAGAATCCAGCCCTGGTTGCAGCGCGTTTCTTTTTACCGCTGCGCCACCTGAGCGGCCAGCCTTACCAATCTTGTGGTGTTATTTACACAAGAAAGTGTAAAACAGAACCCTTTCAGTGTTTTCGAGAGTAAATAATAAAAACACAAACAATGAGCAGCTCTAAATATTCATGACTTAGCTTAATTCAAAACGTTAATTCATTGTTTACTCAGGCCGGATTCAGCGTTTTACCGAGCCCTAGGTAAACTAACATTGCACTCGCTGCATTCTGTATTCTATCGATTAAAGTTTATAGTTTAATCAGTGAAAGTGAAATCAGTGAATGTGTCCTCATAAAAAGTGTTCAGCTTTACTGTTGAATTATTATTTCGATAATAATAATTATGATTTCGATAAACTCAAGGTTTGGCTTTTAGCCTAACTCACCTGTCGGCGTTCTTCTTCGTCCTCCATCTTTGTTTTCCGGAGAAGGCTTTTCGTTGTAGGTGGTCAGTCCCAAAACCAGGAGACACATCAGCCAATAGCATTCGCTGATAGAGCCGGCCCTGACTCCGCCCCCAAACTGTCAAAACCACCCCTTTCAAAACTTGAGCGCAAAAACATCTCTCGCGCAGAAAGAGCAGCCGAGCGCAATTTGCTTTCGCGTGTGAGCACAACAATGAAATCGAGCGGAAAAACAACATTCGAGAGTGAAAAAGACAGTTTGAGAGCGATTTTATGATCAGTGCGCACGCAATTCCTCTTTTTGTGCTCGCGAGTTTCACATTTGCACTCGCGAGGGTGATATTTACACACGTGAAATGTTAAAAGTTGCGCCCTCTAGTTTTGACATTGATGTGACGCCATACACAGCATTTTCCTGTCCACTCTCACCAACCTTGGAGTAACAGGTTCAGCATGGCAATGGATGACCTCCTACCTTGAAGGGTGCTCCTACCAAGTGTCATGGAGGGGATCCATAACTCCCCCATGCACTCTCTCAACCGGTGTTCCTCAGGGCTCTGTACTTGGCCCACTTCTTTTCTCTATCTACACCCGCTCTCTGGGTAAGGTCATAGCCTCCCATGGCTTCTCCTACCACTCCTGTGCAGATGACACTCAGCTCGTTCTGTCATTTCCTTCTTCAGACACACAAGTCTCAGCTCACATCTCAGCATGTCTGCGAGATATCTCACAATGGATGTCGGCTCATCATCTGAAACTTAATCCCAGCAAGACAGAGATGTTGCTCATTCCTGGAGATCAGTCTCCAACCCAGGACCTTCTCATTTCTCTTGATGACTCCCAGATCAGACCATCTGATAAGGTAAGAAGCCTTGGTGTTGTCCTGGATAACCAGCTGACATTCTCTCCTCATGTAGCCCATATGACAAGATCGTGCTGGTTCCTCCTGTACAACATCAGGAAGATTCGACCATTTCTCTCCAGGGAAGCTACCCAGATTCTGGTCCAATCACTTGTAATTTCACGGTTGGACGACTGCAACTCCCTCCTGGCAGGAGCTCCCATGTCCACTATTAAACCCTTGCAGCTCATTCAAAATGCAGCTGCCCGTCTGGTTTTTAACCAGCCCAAACACTGCCACATCACCCCACTGCTGCCAC
This sequence comes from Trichomycterus rosablanca, assembly GCF_030014385.1. Classification (NCBI taxonomy): domain Eukaryota; kingdom Metazoa; phylum Chordata; class Actinopteri; order Siluriformes; family Trichomycteridae; genus Trichomycterus; species Trichomycterus rosablanca. The sequence continues at coordinate 62,367 of NW_026947027.1, read as the reverse complement.
ATCATCACCCCACTGCTACCACATCATCACCCCACTGCTGCCAAATCATCACCCCACTGCTGCCACATCACCCCACTGCTGCCTCATCATCACCCCACTGCTGCCACATCAACCCACTGCTGCCTCATCATCACCCCACTGCTGCCTCATTTACCCACTGCTGCCTCATCATCACCCCACTGCTGCCTCATCATCACCCCACTGCTGCGTTCTCTTCACTGGATTTCTGTAGCTTCACAGAAGCACAGTAGCTTCATTCAGTTTAAAACATAATAAGGATCACAATGGAACAATGTGTACAGATGTTTCCTGTTCTAGCTACACAGACAGTGTGAGAGCTGACTGAACAGGAAAACACCACAAGTCTTGCACTTTTGCTGTGTGTGCAAAGAAAACACTTGCTCAGCTAAATCATGGGAAAGCTTGGTTGACAAAGGCAAGAGAAGGAGGAGTCGGTTTTATAAATAGGAATTGCGCCCTACAGAGAAACACACTTCTGCATGCAGCTGCCTGTGTGTTTGTGTGAAGTGTCCTGAGCTCAGAAATTACTTTTACCAATGTGTATTTGAATTCTTAATAAATCACTTCTCTTGACTAATCTGTATATGCCCTTCTTTCCTGGGTAAAAGAACACAATCAACAGACACCCACTGCAGCTCTGAATATCCTTCATAAACATAACTACACATTTGTGTATATATACTCTGTTTCTTTGTTTGGATTGAGCTTTTTTAATGAAATGTCATACTTTATTAACAGTCTGGGAAAGCCACTTGAGCTCAATGACTCAGCAGAACACCACCACACAGCTGACCCAACGTTCCCATAGTTTTAAACACACACCTCATTTTTAATCCTCTGCTGCCATCAAGTGGCCATTTTTAGGTATCACGTGCTCCGTTCCTTTTATTTTGGCCACTCATGCTGCATGCACTAGTTGGTAGGATTTCAGGCCTTTCAAGGTGGAAGGAACCAGCTCATATCCCCAAAAATACCAAACCTTGGCTACGTTTTTTTGTACCCCCACTGCCTACTTACTTTTACTTGGCTCCAATCTTGAATGATAAGTCAGAAGAATGTCAACCAACCTGTTGACATCTTGTTCAATCCAGTCATGTACTTTCCTCACGTGCACTTTACTATTCTTTTTTAAATATTCCACACACTGCTAATTGCCTGTGTGTGTGTGTATAGCTATATGTCTTCTTGTAGTTTGTGTATTTTGTGTTTAATGTTTAATTTTTCTTGTGCATCGTCTGCAACTTGTGCATTGCTTGTAGACTGTTTTTAGACCAGAGATATACCTACCATCAGCCACAACCAAATTCCTTGTCTGTCTGTCTGTCTGTCTGTCTGTCTGTCTGTCTGTCTGTCTGTCTGTCTGTCTGTCTGTCTGTCTGTCTGTCTGTCTGTCTGTCTGTCTGTCTGTCTGTCTGTCTGTCTGTCTGTCTGTCTGTGTATATGTCCACATACTTGGCCAATAAATCTCATTCTGATACCAGGGGCCCACTCGTCCTGCTCAATGTTTTTGAAGGATTATTGCATTTTGTCTTTATGTGTGTGTGTGTGTGTGTGTGTGTGTGTCATATGTTCCTTGTCTTTTGGACAAAATGGATCTGTGGCTTGTGTGCTGCCTATCTGTTTATCTTGGCCAGGACTCTCCTGCTGTAAATGAATACATTGTACATCTCACTCAGATCATTTCCTGCTGAAATGAAGGTAGATAGACAGATGCATACTTTATTGATCCCCAAGGAAATTAAAGTCCCCTGTAGCATAACACAACAAATAATTAACAGTACAAAACAACCCTACATAATGAACGGTACAAGACAAAAGCAAACAGAAAAAAACACAACTGAGTATTTCCTGTCATTTACAAGAAATGGATAACTGCTAACTGTAATGACTAGGCATGGGCCTCTTTAGTTTCAGTGTAAGGATTTCATTAGTAAAGCCAAACACGGCTTGAAGCCAGCAAATGGGGCAGTTAGAACAGACCTGTTTGAATTTCAACCAATGTGAGTCCAAAGATTTGCATACGGCTACCTCCAGCCAATAGGAAAGCAAATATTTGCATCCTGCTACCTCCAGCCAATAGGAGAGCAAAGATTTGCATCCTGCTACCTCCAGCCAATAGGAGAGCAAAGATTAGCATACAGCTCATTTGAATGCCACTAATTTGAATGCCACTACTGATTTCAACCCTATACCTAACCCTAACCCTAAACATGGGTAAAATGGTTATACAACCCCTGGCAAAAATTATGGAATCACCACTCTTGGAAGATGTTCTGTCAATTGTTTAATTTTGTAGAAAAAAAATAAATCACAGACATGCCACAAAACTATCATTTTTCAAAATGTCAACCTTCTGGCATTAAGAAACAATAAAAAAAATAAACAAATATAATAGTTGTGGTCAGTCACAATTGCTTTTTTTAGATCAAGTAGAGGAAAAAAATATGGAATCACTCAAATCTGAGGAAAAAATTATGGAATCACTCTGTAATTTGCAGTTTAAAAACAAAACATCTGCAGCAGATTAGATTTGCTAATTATTCTTCAGTTTAAAAAGAGTGCTCACACCTCGGAGAGCTGTTGCACAAAGCAGATTGTCATGAATCATGGTTCCAACACAAGATATGTCAGTTGAAACAAATGAGAGGATTATAAAACTCCTTCAAGAAGATAAATCATTGTGGAATGTCGCAAAAGATGTTGGTTGTTCCCAGTAAGCTGTGTTTAAAATCTGGACCAAGTACAAACAAAATGGGAAGGTTGTAAAAGGGAAGCATACTGGTAGACCAAGTAAGACATCAAAGCATAAAGATAGAAAACTTAAAGCAATACGTCTTGAAAACAGAAAATGCACAACAAAACAAATGAGAAACAAGTGGCCGGAAAGTGGAGTCAATGTCTGTGACTGAACTGTAAGAAATCACCTAAAAGAAATGGGATTTACATACAGAAAAGCCAAACAAAAGCCACCATTAACACCTAAAAAGAAAAGAACAAGGTTAAAGTAGGCTAAAGAAAAGCAATCGTGGACTGTGGGTGACTGGATAAAAGTGATCTTCAGTGATGAATCGCGAATCTGCATTGGGCAAGGTGATGATGCTGGAACTTTTGTTTGGTGTCTGTCCAATGAAATTTATGAAGATAACTGCCTAAAGAAAACATGTTAATTTCCACAGTTGTTGATGATATGGGCCTGCATGTCGGGTAAAGGCACAAGGGAGATGGTCTTCAATAAATGCCAAAGTCCACATTAAAATTTTGGACGCTTTTCTTATTCCATCAGTCGAAAGGATGTTTGGTGATGATGACTTCATTTTTCAAGATGATAATGCATCTTGCCATAGGGCAAAGGACGTGAAAACTTTCCTTCAAGAAAACATATAATGTCAATGGCATGGCCTGCAAATAGTCCGGATCTCAATCCATTTGAAAATCTCTGGTGGAAATTGAAGAAAATGGTCAATGACAAGGTTCCAACCTGCAAAGCTGATCTGGCAACAGCAAGAGACAGTTGAAGGCAGATTGATGAAGAATACTGTTTGTCATTAGTTAACTCCATGCCTCATAGAGTTTAAACCATTATAAAAGCCAGAGGTGGTGCAACAAAGTAATAATGGTGCAGTGTTTTCTAATGATTCCATCATTTTTTCCTCAGATTTGAGTGATTCCATATTTTTTTCCTCTACTTGATCTAAAAAAAAGCAATTGTGACTGACCACAACTATTATATTTGTTTCTTTTTTTATTGTTTCTTAATGCCAGAGGGTTGACAGTTTGAGAAATTATAGTTTTGTGGCATGTCTGTGATTTCTTTTTTTTCTACAAAATTAAACAATTGACAGAACATCTTCCAAGAGTGGTGATTCCATAATTTTTGCCAGGGGTTGTAGAATTGAAGAAAAACACATTTTTCTCAACAATGAACAATTTATTAACAATGTAACCGAGCGTCTTCACGATGCACTTGATTAATAAAGGAATAAATACACGGCACATCACAGATCGTTGGGAGCATAACACTTTATTCACCTTCTCTGTTATGGTACAGAACAGACGCCAGCTAGAGTCAGCACGTTAGCCGAACACGCTATCCCATGCACCATGGAAGCCCCAAAGGGTCAAAACACACTCACCCTGCGCAGAAACATCCATCAAACGACCGTCACAACACAACCACAGAAAAGTCTGTTACATATACTCCCCCCCCCTTCATTTTGACAGGAAAACGTCCTCGTTTACCATTATAATAAAAAAAAATTAACTTTCAGCCCTGAAACATTCAAATAACATCAGGGAACTTCACAGTTATCAATGAACATAAGTAGACCCATGCATAAAACAGCATTGGTTTTGTTTTTTGTCTCTAACAAAAGAAATAATAAAACAGTGCAAAAAAATGGCACAAACAACACAATCACTTTTATGAAAATATGCAATTAACTTTCTCGTTGTACATCAATATGCTACCAATGTTGTAATTGTTCATCAAGTTGTGTGAAAACAACAAGACCTAAAATTATCCACAGCTCAAAGTGTAACAAAGTCTTTTAAGTGACTAGGAGGTTTCACAATCCTTCCAGTCCGAGACCTAGTTAGTTTAGGCTCAACCAAAGCGCACATATTTCCTCAGAACAGTCATTGAATTCAACACTGTCTGCTGCACCCCGCGTAGAACCTGAAAACAAAGAGGAAGGCAGAGCAGTGGGTGTTCCATGCTGTGGTGGGCCGGGGGAGCCAGGCAGGGTCTCAGTCTGTCATAATGCACAATCTGCTCCTTGTCCTCGGAGTCCCACTGATTCACAATACGGTATGTCAGTCCAGGCTCACCACACGAGTCCATTACTTGCACAATCCGGTAAGGCCCTTTCCAATGAGGCGCCAGTTTCATGCACCTCTCCACCGGGTTGTTGAGCCACACCAAAGCACCCACCTTGTATGGGCGATGGCGAACACTTTTGTCATGGTAAAGCTTTTGTCGTTCATGTGCTTCAGAACCCCTCATTCTGGCAGCACAAAAGGCAAAGTCAAGCTTACCCACCAAAGAATTAACATAGTCCGTATAAGATCCCTTAATCTGTGGTTGCAGTGCATGGGTAGGTATCAAAATGTCCGCAGGAACACGTGCTTCCCGGCCATGGTTAAGAAAATAAGGAGTAAAGCGAGTGCTAGCATGCGTCGAAGTGTTGTATGCAAAAGCAACCTGCTTTAAATAAGCGTCCCATTCACCTCCACAGTCCAGCAAAGTTTTGGCCAGCTGATCAATCAAAGTCCTATTAAACCGTTCAACCATACCATCAGATTTGGGATGGTACGGAGTGGTGCGTCTTTTCCTAATTCCAAGAAGGCGGCAGAGAGTTTGAAACACCTCTGCCTCAAACTGCCGTCCCTGATCGGAATGTAGGAATTCAGGAACCCCATGCATATAAGATATAATCCTTAAACAGGCACTGTGACACCATTTGCGCCGTTTGATTTGGCAGCGCATACAAGTTGACATACTTTGTAAAGTAATCTTCCACAACCAGCACGTAGCGATTACCATTTGAAGTCAGTGGTAACTCCAAAATGTCAGCAGCCACTCTTTCAAATAGGCGAGTAGCTTGTGACCCACCCATAGGTGCATGGTGTGCTGGAACCGGAGAGCGTCGTGTCTGACACGGTGTGCACTGCTCACACCAATTTCTAATGTCCTTGAACATTGAGGGCCAGTAATAACTCTGCCTTGCACGCTCCCAAACACGCTCAGCAGAGAAATGGGAAGAAAGTGGACCACCATGTAGCTGTGACAGAACCTCAGGTATGAGGGCAGATGGTACAACAACTTGAATGAGCTGATCCTGAGTGATTGGGGAGGTGACCAAACGACACAGCACACTGTCCATTATTGACAAATGATTAAACTCAGTCCACAGCTTTCTCAGGCATTGAGAAGCTCCTCTTAGTTTTCCTCGAGAAGGCCTGTTTGACATTTCTACCCAGCCACAAGCAGTACTGATATCTGAATCGGCCAGTTGCATTGCTCTCATGCTAGAGGTATCAGAAGATATGGGGCATTTCCAGACCCCGTCCTGTACATTTTCCTCCCCAGTACCTCCTGTCTCTAAAAGTTCTGTGCAGAGGGATGAGCTTGTGTCCCTATGTGGTGAATCAATAGCGTTAACCTCCACTGTACTTTCTCTCACGCCCCCATCTTTGTCAGGAGAACTAGGCCATTCTGGTCTCCGAGAAAGGGAGTCAGCATTCGTGTGTCGCTGTCCCTCTTTGTGCTCCATGACCCAATTTAAAGGATCTAACTCAAGGATCCACCTGGCCCTTCTGCCCGTAGGGTCATGATCAATGGCCTTTTTACGAAGGCCCAAAAGAGGTTGATGGTCGGTAATTATAGTAAATGCACTGAGTCCAATGTAATGCCTAAACTCCCTTAATGCCCAAACTACAGCCCACAACTCACCGTCAAATGTAGACCAACGTCTCTGTGTCGGATTCAATGCCTGGCTAGCGTACGCGACTACGCGTTCCAGCCCCTCCTTATCCTGTGCCAATACAGCACCTACAGCCTCTTTAGAAGCGTCTGTATAAATTTTGAAAGGCATATGGAAATCTGGCATTGTTACAATAGGAGAAGTGGTCAGAACATCCTTCAGATACTTGAAAGAACCCTCACAGTCCTCTGACCATTCAAATGGTACATTCTTTCCCAGTAACCTGTTTAGCGGGGCAGCATGCTTTGAAAAATTCCTGACAAAACGCCTGTAATACGAACACAACCCAACAAAAGCTCGAACTTCCGAAGGGGCCTGTGGGGTTTTCCAATTTCTGACCTTTTCAGTATTTCTAGGATCAGGTTGAAGACCCTTCTGTGATACCACATAACCCAAGAACACCACATGGTCTCTAGCAAGCTGACACTTCTTTGGATTTAGTTTCAGACCAGCCGACTGGATCCGAGAGAATATCTCTTCCAGATTAGACAAGTGCCCTTCAAATGTCTGGCTGTAAATTAGCACATCATCCAAATAAACCATAGAAATATTCCATGGGAGGCCCCTAAGAACAAGCTCCATCATTCGCTGGAATGTGGCAGGCGAGTTAGCTAAACCATGCTGAGCCTGCCAGTGCATCCAATGTGTCATCCACCCGCGGAAGTGGATGAGAGTCCTTTACTGTCACACTGTTGAGGCGCCTATAATCCACACAAAATCTCCATTTTCCACATTTTTTTTTCACCAGCACTACTGGTGAAGACCATGGACTACAACTTTCCTCAATAACACCATCCGCCAAAAGTTCAGACACCTGCCTTTTAATTTCAGCCCGTTTCTCAGGTGAAGTGCGATAGGCACGCTGCTTAATAGGGGCATGATCACCTGTGGAAATTTGATGTTTAATCAGAGTGCATTTACCGGTATTATGCTTAGAAGAACTAAATATGTCCTTATTAGAATCAGAATCAGAATACTTTATTGATCCCCGAGGGGAAATTTCAGATGTTACAGTTGCTCAGATTGTATATATGTATTAAGAATATTAAAAGGTAAGAATATATTAAAAAGTAAAGTAAAGTAAAAACGCTCTTAAAATAAAGTGGCAAAACGCTCTTAAAATACACTTAAAACGCTCTTAAAATAAAGTGGCAGATGCAGTGGTGACATATATTGCACTATTTATGATACAACTATCATATTGCACGTATTGTAAGGTCTATTACTTAAGTGAGGAGTTGTAAAGTTTGATGGCCACAGGTAGGAATGACCTCCTGTGGCGCTCCGTGGTGCTTTTGGGTGGAATGAGTCTTTGACTGAACGTGCTTCTGTGTCTTTCCAGTGTGTTGTACAGCGGGTGAGAGGTATTGTCCATAATGGACTTCAGCTTAGACAGCATCCTCCTCTCTGACACTGTCGTCAGCGAGTCCAGCTCCACACCCACCACATCACTGGCCTTACGGATCAGTTTGTTCAGTCTGTTGGCATCTGCCACCTTCAGCCTGCTGCCCCAGCATGCAACTGCATAAAGGATAGCACTCGCCACCACAGACTCATAAAAGATCTTTAGCATAGTCCTGCAGATGTTGAAAGACCTTAGCCGTCTCAAAAAGTAGAGACGACTTTGGCCCTTCCTGTAGAGGGTTTCCGTGTTTTTACTCCAGTCCAGTTTATTGTCTATGTACACTCCCAGGTATTTGTAGTCCTCAACAGTGTCCACACTGACCCCATTGATGGACACAGGGGTCACCGGTGCCTTTTTTCTTCTCATGTCCATGTCTTCTTCTTTTTTGTCTTTGTCACATTAAGCTGTAGATGGTTCAGCTCGCACCATGTGACAAAGTCCTTCACCGTAGCCCTGTACTCGTCCTCATCACCCTTGCTGATACATCCAACTATCGCTGAGTCATCAGAAAATTTCTGAAGGTGGCAGGTCTCAGTCCGATAGCTGAAGTCCGTGGTGTAGAGGGTGAAGAGGAAGGGAGAGAGAACAGTTCCCTGTGGTGTTCCGGTGTTGCTGATCACTCTGTCCGACACACCGTGCTGCAGGCGCACGTACTGAGGTCTGCCGGTCAGGTAGTCTGTAATCCAGGACACGAGGGGGGTGTCCACCTGCATCGCTGTCAGCTTCTCACCCAGAAGAGCCGGATGAATTGTGTTGAATGCACTGGAGAAGTCAAAAAACATGATCCTCACCGTGCTGTCTGGCTTGTCCAGGTGAGTATAGACTCGGTCAAGCAGGTAGATGATGGCGTCCTCAACTCCCAGACGTGGCAGGTAGGCGAACTGGAGTGGGTCTAGAAGTGGCTGGACTATGGGTCGGAGCTGGTCCAGGACTAGCCTCTCCATGGTCTTCATGATGTGGGACGTCAGTGCTACTGGTCTGTAGTCCTTGACGTCACTAGGGCGCGGCGTCTTCGGAATAGGAACGATGCAGGACGTTTTCCACAACACGGGGACACGCTGGAGACTCAGGCTCATGTTGAAGACATACTGCAGGACTCCACACAGCTGGGTGGCGCAGGCTTTAAGGACCCTGGGGGGGACCCCATCGGGGCCAGCAGCCTTGTTTGTGTGCAGTCTATTCAGCTGGCTCCTCACCTGGTCAGCAGTGATGTACACAGTAGGGGAGATTTGTGATAGGGGGTTGGAGGTGTGAGCTGGGCTATCACAGGAGGGGGGCAGACAATCAAGGATTGGAGGGAGGGTGAGTGGGGTGTGCTGCAGGGGACAGATAGCAGTGGAGTCGGGACGGGGGAGGGCAGGGCCTGCAGTGTCAAACCTGTTAAAGAACAGATTTAGTTCGTTGGCCCTTTCTTTACTGCCCTCTACTTCTCTGCTGTCGTTGGACCTGAAACCAGTGATGGTCCTCATTCCACTCCAAACCTCTCTCATATTGTTCTGCTGGAGTTTACACTCCAGCTTTCTCTTGTAATTGTCTTTACCCTCTCTGATTGTGGTCTTTAGCTTCCCCTGGATCGTTCTCACCTCCTCTTTGTCTCCAGTTCTAAATGCCCTCTTCTTGTCGTTAAGGAGGGATTTAATGTCCTTCGTTACCCATGGTTTGTTGTTTGGGTAACACTTTACAGTCCTGGTTGGGACAATGGAGTCCACACAGAAATTTATGTAGTCTGTTATGCACTCATTGAGCCCGTCGATGTCCTCTCCGTGCGGCTCACAGAGTGCCTGCCAGTCTGTGGTCTCAAAACAGTCCTGCAGTACCTCATGAGTCCCCTCTGACCATCTCCTCACTGTCCGTGTGGTCACAGGTCGGCTCTTAACAATGGGCACATAACAGGGGCTGAGATGTACCAGGTTGTGGTCAGATCTACCCAGAGGGGGGAGGGGGGAGCAGCTGTATGCATCTTTAACATTGCAGTACAGCAGATCCAGTGTTCGCTCCTCTCTGGTGGAACAGTCCACATACTGAGTAAAGTGTGGTAGTGCCTTCGTCATAGTGACGTGGTTAAAGTCACCTGAAATGGCTATGAAGGCATTCGGGTGTTGGGTTTGGAGACGTGCTATAGATGAATGTATAGCGTCACAGGCTGATGTCGGGTTTGCCGAGGGGGGAATATAAACAGCCACCATTATGACGTGCGAGAACTCCCTCGGTAAATAATATGGTCTGAGTCCTACAGCAAGCAGTTCAAAATCGGGGCAACAGATTTGTTCCTTGATGGTTATATGACCAGGGTGACACCAGCGGTTATTAATAAGGACGGCGAGACCCCCACCTTTTCTTTTCTCGCTCGCCGCGCTGCACCGGTCAGCACGAACAGTCTGAAAACCATCGATGTAAACGATGTTATCCGGAATGTCCTGGTGTAGCCATGTCTCCGTAAAGCACATTAAACTACATTCCCGGTACTCCCGTTGACTCCTGGTTAGTGCTGTAAGTTCATCCATTTTATTCACGAGTGATCTCACGTTGCCCATAACAACGGAGGGGACGCGCGGTTTATATGCTTTTTTCTCCATAATTCGCTGTCGTCTCGCTCTCGCTTTAGCTGTGCGTTGGTTCATTCCTCCTCTGCATCCCCTGTGTGTTCGTCTCCATAATTCTGCCGGGATGTTTGTTGTAATGTCCGCTATGCCGGCCGGCTTCATCGCGATCAGCTGTTCGCGGCTGTATGCGAAACGGACATGCTTCTGCGCCGCAGTTAGTGAAAAAAGTATTTTCACAACGAAAAAATAAACCAAAACTCTCTCTACTAGCATGATTCGAGAGGGCACAGCTTCACAAAGTTACTAACTAAAAGTATAAAAACTTAAATTAGGTATAAATAGAGATAATAAAGTAATAGCGACTGTAAACAATGAGCAACTGTAACGGGCTGCACGCTGCTCTCGCGCATGCGCCTTATACTTCTGCAAAAGGTCCGAAAGTGCTTCCTTTTGTGACTCGGACATGGGGAACTCACTTAGAGGAACAGGTACAGTACCTCTCTGGCTGAAATGGTGCTAACATCCAACTCCACTGAGGACGCCTGAGATAGAGATTCCAAATCAGTTTCATCCAATGAAATAAATTCACCCAAATGCATACCCTGTCTAAGGTCAATTTCACGTTTAGTGGGATTTAAAATCCGGGCACTGGTCAACCCATTCTGAACCGAAGTAACAGTATGAGCCACCACCAAACTGGATGAATCTGGTACATTAGGTTCCAAATACCCAAGAAAATCTTTGGGCAATAACAGAAAGGGAATATTAACGTCCCACAGTTGAAGTTTGGCATGGGTTATGTCTAGAAGGGCGTGATTCTTTAAAAGAAAATCCCAGCCCAGCAACACTGCCTGGGTGGCATCCCTAACAACATAGAACACATGCTGCCACACTTCTGTACCTAAATGGAGACTAACTGTGATGGTGCCCGAAGTATCTAACATCTGGCCGTTTACAGCCCTGGTGGCTACATACTTTTTCTTTAAGGGCCGAGTGCGAAGAGTTGGCACAGACATACGAAAATCCGCACTAATCAAGGACACACTTGATCCTGAATCCACCAATATCAGAATCAGAATCAGAATCGGGCTTTATTGGCCAAGTATGCTCACACATACAAGGAATTTGTTTTTGGTTACACAGATGCTTGCAGTGCATGAAAAATACAATACAGACAATCTTATTCACACAGCTCACTCTCTCTCTAACACACACATTCATACCTGTAAACATAGAAAACATTGTAAACATTTAGCATGTGCAATTTACATTGTAATTTTAAAAAGGTGCAGTTTTGTGCAATATAAAAACTATAGAAAATATAAAAATATATAAATATGAAATGGAAGTAAAGGTGAAAATCCTGTGTATGCCATTACATAAATGAAATAGGTAGTTTTTGATGTGCAAGTGTCCCGAGTATTAACAGTACAGTAGTGTTCAATTGTTCATGAGCGTAATGGAGTTTGGATAAAAGCTTCTCTGTAGCCTGGTCGTTCGGGTCTTCATGTGGCTGAAGCGTCGGCCTGATGGAAGGCACCGAAACAGGTGATGACCAGGGTGAGACGGGTCAGTGATGATTTTCTCTGCACGCTTCCTGGTTCTGGAGGCATGCAGGTCCAGCAGTGTGGGCAGCTTTACACCGATGGTCCTCTCTGCAGACTTGATGATGCGCTGCAGTCTCTTGGTGTCATGTTTTGTGATAGCGCTGCCCCACACTGTGATGGATGTGGTGACGATGGACTCTATGATGGCTGTGTAGAACTGCACCATCAGCTCTTGGGGTAGGTTGAACTTCCTCAGCTGGTACAGAAAGTACATCCTCTGTTGAGCCCTCTTGATGATGGAGTTGATGTTGCTGTCCCACTTCAGGTCCTTGGAGATCGTTGTGCCCAGGAACTTGTAGGACTCCACAGCCATCACAGTCCTGTCTAGGATGGTGAGTGCTGGCAGGGTTGGGGGTCTCCTCCTGAAGTCCACGGTCATCTCCACTATTGGTATCTCTACACCCTCAATCACCCCTTTTACATACGCTGTAGGCATATCCTGGTGCAAGTCGCCGTCATCATTAAGATCTCCAGCAACGGAATTACTTTCATTATCATTATTTTCAACTAGGCCCCCTGAAGGCATGGCTGGTGTTTGGGCCACAACATCAGCTACACCCCGTTTCCCGGATGCCCAGAACGGCCATCGCTGCTGGGTGAGAGAAACCGTATCCCCTTTCTTTTTGACTCGTCCTCGTACCTGGAACGCCTAGGGCTGGGGCTGAATCTCTTTGAAGGCCTGGAAGAATATGGTCCACCATCTCTTGGTTCACCCCTCTGCATGAATGATTGCTCAGGAGAACGGCCCCTTTGTATTCCTTGTGATTTGTGTGACTGGCACCCATGCCCTCCACAGGAACATCGACATTTACCCCCAGGATGGCCACGCCACTCGTCATGTCCCCCAAATCCTGTACTTGCTCTTAAGTCCCGGTTCTCCTTGACATGTCTTAATTCCATTTTAATGTTTTTCATTTCCTCTGTCAGCTTCTCCATTGCTCTGACAAGATCAGTATGGTCAGTTACAGCATGAACTCCAGTCAATGCACTGGTAGGCATGTAAGCTAGTCCACTGAACTTTGAGTAATCACTTTTCATTGTGTCCCTTGCATTCTCGCAGCGACCTGCAATGATCACGGCCTCCTCCATGTCAGTTGCACCTAACTCATGGCACTTTGCTTTTAAGCTGGGGTCCAAACCTGCAACAAAACAGCGAAATTTCTCCTCCCTTTGAGCCGTTATCTGGAAAAGCCTCATGTACCAACCTGGTAATCTCTGCAGCATATACCTCTAAACTTTCATTAGGTGCACGTGGTCGGGCCGACAGGTTAGCTCGAAAGCGGTCCATTAACTGTTTATGTCCAAATGCCTCTTTCAGTTTTTCCTTCACGGCCTGATAATCAGCCTGAACTGCAGTAGGGAGACTGTCCCATAGTAAAATGGGGCAATGATAGCTCAGTGGTTAAGGTACTGGACTAGTAAACAGAAGGTTGCCGGTTCAAGCCCCACCACCACCAAGTTGCCACTGTTGGGTTCCTGAGCAAGGCCCTTAACCCTCAATTGCTCATTGTGTTCAGCTCATCGTGTAAGTCGCTTTGGATAAAAGCGTCTGCTAAATGCTGAAAATGTAAAATGTAAATGTAAAAATGCTGATTTACATAAACGAGTGGGAAGAATCCGTGCAAGCTGGTATTGGTATGAGCTGCCATGATCTCCCTTCGTTAGTGCTTGCACCGCCACCTCAAACTGTCTAGCCCAACACAAGAAACTCTGTCCATCATCCCCCGAAAATAACGGTGGCAGGTCAATTCTGACAGCAACGTCCCTATCTCTGGAAAAACTGTAAGAAAGCGGGTCCTCCTCCTTGTGCCACATTTTTACTTTAGCGTGTGTAGAAGTCCATCCAAACGAGGATCAGCAATAAAAGCGTGAACTTACCACGAGCACGGAGCCACAAGTTAAACTTATTAGAAAATAAAGTGCACTAAGCAACCGTAATCAGCGTATTAAACTCCAATACCGCTGCCACCAATGTAACCGAGCGTCTTCACGATGCACTTGATTAATAAAGGAATAAATACACGGCACATTACAAATCTTCGGGAGCATAACACTTTATTCACCTTCTCTGTTATGGTACAGAACAGACGCCAGCTAGAGTTAGCACGTTAGCCGAACACGCTATCCCATGCACCATGGAAGCCCCAAAGGGTCAAAACACACTCACCCTGCGCAGAAACATCCATCAAACCACCGTCACAACACAACCACAGAAAAGTCTGTTACAACAACATGAACATATAACACACAAGCGCAACGGCAAAAAACGAGAAACATTACTTACTGATATAAACCCATGAACAACACGTAGTTATGGCACATAAACATGTGTACCCGAAATAAAACATATTCCATGATTGAGTAAAAGAAATGTAAATATTCGTAAAAGTTTTCTAAAACTTTTAACTTAAAAACCCATTATACAAAATCAACTTAAACTTGCCCCTAGGCTAAACAACAATGTACTGCTGTGGTAACAGTAAAACACCCAAAAACATTACACTCTAAAACGTGGCACTGGGCTCAAGAGGCATTTCCTCCACTTCGTCTTCTTTGTCCGAGGAAGAAGAGGACGGGAGCACCAATATGCTTAGTCGAACGGTGGACTTGCCGGATTTGGTGATTGCCTTCATCGCATCCTGGCTCACCTTCACTGGAGTCCCGACGATGATGTCGTAACCCTAGTTCAATATGAAAAGATACAAAACATTAGACAATGCCAATGTTTACTGTTACTATTACATACAACAATCAACGTGATGTCTTACCGGGTGAGGACGAGACTTCCTGGGCATCCTCAAGATGAATGGTTTATCCGACTCTGATGAAGCGTCCAGGATGGCACCTCTCACGCTTGCGCTTCGAACCTTGAACCTCTTCTGAAGAGGACTTTTCCTCCTCAGGTCGTCTGGTGTCCTCTCCAAAAGAGTCGGTGTCAACAGTCCCTGACTCGGCAAATTCCTGGCGGAGGCTGCTGTGGGTACTGGGGCGGCTGCTTCTGGGGCGGCTGCTGCAGTGGGGGCGGTCTTCGGGCTCCTCCTCTCCCACCTGCAATCTGCGAACACCAGCGGCCTCCTGTACCGTGTTCAGCGGCACATAGAATTTGGAGGCGACTGCCTCAGAATGGCACATGACCCGGTGTATGGCCAGCCTTTTGTGTGGACTCAGGTTCTTTGTCTGAGAACACAACAATAAACAGATCAATCAAAATGAAATTTTATAACATTATTAAACATGCATTCTAACACCTTAATGACTGTATACTCACGTGGTGCACCATGGAGGTACGAAGATTGCAGAATGTAAAACTGCCTCCGAACCCCATCCGTGTCCACTCGGTCTTGAAGTAGCTGAGGACCTTCTCGCACCTCCCGCCGGACGAGTTAAAGAATAAGTACGGGGAGTCACTGCCGACGAACTTGTCACGGACACTGAGCAGCCCATCGAACCAGTCGAGCTCGGACAGTGTCAGGCTCAGCTGGGCTGTAAGTGGACGCAGACTTATGGTCTTCCACCTATGGAATCACAACACAAGACAACATTTTAGCAAGCCTAACCCCCCCAGGATACCACGAACTGGTCAGCCCTAAAAGTACAACATAACACTCACATCAATGATCACGTGGTCCCCGTCCACCTCAGCATTCTGTACTTCTTCCACCTTCAGGTTCTTCAAGACTCCAACCCAATAACCGGACATGGACACAAAGTATCCGGTCATCAGGCCGAACACCTGGTGAAGGTTCTCGACTGAACCTTTTTTAGAGACTCTATGAAAACAAAGAAACACTTTAATAGGATTTATTTTTGTCTTGCACAATTTTGGAAATAATTAATGGGACAATACTCACTGATCTTGGCGGGGAGGATCAGACGAACCTCCCTGCGGAAGTTCTTCTGATCCTCCTTGGACACGATGTTTTCTGTAGGGCAAAACAAGCACGAAATTAGTATTAGTACAGCTACTTTTTCCATAACGTAAGTGTCATTTTTTCGGACGTGACACTTACTGGAGGCAGCTTTACGGACTGCTTGACGGTGACAAGTCACATCGCGTTGCATATCCTTTATGCGACTTGTCACCTCAGTGTTCAGCCAAATAAAATCCACCCCGGTCAATTTCGTGGTCTTCCGAGGAACGTACGGCAGGTATTCGAAGAATTTCTTCAGACTCAACAAGTTGGTACTGTTGTGGGCTTCAACTTGTCAGCCAATAAAACTCCAACCCAACTGAAAAAAAAAAAATGTGAAAGCACAAAACAAACACACACACACACACACAGACACACACACACATTGGCAATGATGAATAATCATGCACAGCAATAAACCAAAATGAGAATGTGTCTCTCTGATGGAAGACTGCTTCTTTAAGAAGGAAAAATGGCCCTTCAGGAGGCGGCCCTCACCCGCGAAGATGAGGAACCACCTCACATGACTGACAGACCCTTTGGCATTTTCCTTCTTCTTCTTGGAGGGGTTGGTCCCGACACAGAACCCCAAAAAGTCAAGGAGCACCTTCTCTGTAAAGACAATAGAATTAAGAATTAAAACAATGCCTTGCATTTCATGGAAAATGTTATTGTGTATGACAACCATAAATGTACTTACCGTAGACGGGAGAGTCCTTTTTACGGAAGGTATCCCTTCGGGAAAACTTCTTCCGCAAACTCATTTGGGGGCTGCTGGACAGGAGCCTCTGGAGGCGGCCAAGCTTGTACATGGACTCTTGGCAGTCCCTCCTTGGGCACGCCTCAAATTGCGCAGCTGAATCCTCAAATCGTCCACGTTTCACTGACCACAAACTTCACCAAACACTGTCCCAACAACTTTCACTTTCGGTTTCAAAGGTCATTGCACATTTGAAACCTTAAAAACAGTTTATTAATTCACCTGGGTGTACTGCCATAACTTCCTGATTTTTTGGCCTAGGGTTACCAAATTTGGATATACTCGCCTGTGCCGAGTTTGGTGACCTTTTGACCTTCCCTTCTTACACCGGCCCATTTGCATCCCATGTGATGAGAAAAATGCAATGATGTATCACACCTAGTACTTAGAGTTCTCGTATTGGACCCAAACTTCACGTGGCACACCGCCTTAGCTAGCCGCACCGCATATCCGAAGCCCCGCCCCCCAAGTGGAAGGGGACCGGAAGTGGCCTCAGGGAGGTCCTAGGAAGACGGGACCTTGGCAGAGACGCTCGACTCAGTGTCCTGAGTCGTGCTGACCCCTGGTGACCCTGGACCTAAATCGGCTAGTTAGTGACTAAGATCACCAACATGTGATCGATGACCAAAGTGATTTTCGGCCATAAATTCGGACCCTATGGGCCCACGGTCACGGGGCTCCGATATGAGTTGCGGCCTGTTGCCCCGCTCCCGTGGACCGAGTTTGGTGACCCGGCGACCTTCGGTTCCCTCACGGGGCCTTAAAATGTTTTCTTTCCCGTCAAAAAGCCCATAGATGGACACGTTGGGGGCCGTATCTTGGTGACCTTTTGACCCCTGACCTCCAAACTCCGATATGTCGCTCGTACCTAGGGCCTGTCCGTCGTACATTGGTTTGGTGGGCCTACGACCTTCCTTTCTAAAATGTCCTATTTCTCAACTTTAAAACACAGGATCCTCTTCCAACATATAAGTCTTAGATCTTCTGGCCTCCACGAGGCCTGCGAGCACACATAGTACTTAGAGTGCTCGTATCGGACCCAAACTTGACGTGGCACACCGCCTTGGCTAGCCGCACCGCATGTCCGAAGCCCCGCCCCCCAAGTGGTTTAGGGGACAGGATCACAGAAGTGTCATCGGTACACTTTAGTAAAAAGAGCCATATCTCTTCCACCGTAAGACCTAGGATCCCCAAATTTTCACCCAGCGCACCGACTCGACGAGGGGCAGAAGGCTGACAGGGCGGTTTGGACCCTGGGTCCTCCTAAATATACAAACTGGGAAAACAGCCCTCCGAAACACTGAGTTTGGGCTCGGGTGCGTCGCCCCCGTCCGAAACTTCATGGGCTCCCTCCCACAGACTTTGGGAGGGATCAGGCATGGTTTACAAAAAAGATCACCCAAGCGTCATGGGGACCACTTTGGCGATCTGGGAGATAAAAAAAGAGATAAAACTAGATGTGCCCATGCACATAAACCCCTTGGAGGGCTTTTAAAACTTTTTTTCCCCCAACCTAACCTAGCCAGTGCCATCTAGTTTATCTTCTTTCTTAATTTAACTTCAAGTTGAACTGCATACAAAAACTGAGACTCTTATTTTGAAAAAATAGACAGGGAATAGAGAAACTACAGGCACACCCCTATTTACCCCAGCCTATATAACACATGGTTCTCCTAGCATTTGCCTCACTGTCCTCTGAAAAAGCATTGCATGATGCGAAAAGTTAGGACTGATTTTAAAAGTATCTGCTAAAACAGCATTTGTATTTTGATGTTTTTACCACTTTCAATTTTTTCTTTTTTTCAAGTTTTTTACCTGCACCAAAGAGAAGCACTGAAGGATGATGTCTGAAAAGGCCTAAAACCTAATCCTTGAAACACAAAGGACATTAAACAAAGGACATTATCATATTAATATCTAATAACTTGAGCACCACCAGTTCTTCACCACCTCTCTGGTTGGAGCGGCCTACTCAACTGAATCCTCACAATGGACCGTGGAGCCTGTTTTCAACCCTTAATCCTGATGGGAAACAAAGACTCTTAGAATCCAAGTACCACCATTTCTTCACCATCCTTCTGGTAGGAGCGGCCTATTCACCTGAATCCTCACAAGGGACGGTTATATCTGCCTCAGTCCTTAACCTGGATGGGAAACAAAGACAAAGATTATCAGCATTCTTCACTCTTGCTATCAGGTGAGGGCCTACCTTTATATTCCTTCTGTGTTCACTTACTGCAGATCAACAATGTGGCTAAATAGATTTGCCATTTTAGCAGACTGTTCTGAGGCAAATGATAGGGAGAACGTACAATCAGATACACCACTGATGAATCACAATCCAACTAACAAACCACTCACCAAATCCTACTTCAAATTAATACAAGCAATTCACCATATGAACACTATTGAAAACTCTCGGCATACAGGTAATTTCCCTCCTGGCATATTAAAACAAGCAAACAGATTGTCCTCTTTTTTAAACCATCACCTAACGACAATACAACAGCACAAATCCACAAAAACACACAAACTTGGTTACAAACTAACATGTTCATTTTACATGAACACTACACAGAAGTCATCTCTGTTCTCACCCAACAAATTCACCAACACAGTGAAACAGAGTGGCGAGTGGCATTGAAATGGGCCCGCAACAGGTATAAACATAAATTGAAGGACACCATTTTAACACACTGTGAATACATCATCAAAAACAAACAAATTATCCCATTCAATAAAACCGGACCCACTTCACATGGCACTTCCACTCCACAAACAAAACAATACAATCCACCCACTGAATCCTGTTTACACTCAACTCCATCTGTAGAAAAAATACCTCAAAATTCATCAAAAACTCACCATTCACCTGTACTTACCCTTCCAAATGGAGATTTAACCTGCAACACAAAAAAACAGATAGTGACCAAAGCCCAAGTCCATCATAGGGAGATGAGTCCAGTTTTAAATTCAATTGCAACACACCAAGACAAAAACTTATACTTACCCGTCTCTTCTGTCCCTACATTTAGAGACCACAGAGAGAGAGAAAGAAAACCACTGCGCAACAAAGTCCAACTGAACAAAAAAGAAGGCAAGGCAAGTTTATTTGTATAGCACCTTTCATACACCGTGGCAATTCAAAGTGCTTTACATAAAGAAAAATTAAAAGCATTAAAACATTCCTGAGATCTAGAACCTCAAAGACTTCTTGCAAACATTTAGTTACAATTAAGAACATGAAATTCAAACAAGAGAGATAAAAATTAAGAACATGAGAAATTAAAAAAAAAAATTGTAAAATATACCCTACAATTTAAGAAATATGAAATTAAAACAAGAGATAAGCAATTAAGAACATGAAAACTATAGGAAAATATAGTAAAATATACCCGACAGTTTAGAGCAGGGGTCACCAACCTTTTCTAGACCGAGAGCTACTTCAAGGCTACTGAATAATACGAAGGGCTACTTGGTGATACAAACTTCCTGAATAACATAAAGTTGCACGGGTCACCTTTAATTATATTATTATTATTATTATTATTATTATTATTATCATTATTATTATTATTATTATTTTATTATTATCAATATTCATATATATGAAGAGACTGTCTGATCATATGTTAATGTTAATGATTCCTCAGAATAATTATTAACAATGATTTACCATGGTAGGAAACATATATTTCAACATGTAACATTATTTATCTCTGTTAATCTAAATCTGTCGGAGCTATCACATCTTTAATATTTTTGTAAATATCTTTCTTGATAGTTTTGTATGAATGCACATATGTAGCATTTTGATCAAAATCACACTTTTTTTTTTTTTTTTTTTTTTTTTTACAAATGATCACACTTATTATGGATTTACTGATCTTTATTATATTTTAATATAAAATAAATATAAAAGGATTTTTTTTAAAACAAGGTTTGTAGGAGGTAAGGGACATTAATTTTGTATATAAAAATAATAGTTTGACTAATTCATGAAATGATACAGAATTTTAATAGATGTATTTATTTGCACAATAAAATTATTATAAAATAAATATAAAAATTAATTTAAAAACAAGGTTTGTAGTAGGTGAGGAAGATTGATTGTATATAAAAATGCTAAAAAAAAATTGAGATCTTTATAGATTTATTCATCTCCATTATACATTTTTGACATTTGTTCATACTTTATTAATACTTTAAAATTTTTGGTTTGTAGTATTTAATGTGTTTGTATAAAAATAGTTTGACATTAATCCATCAAATCATTACAAGACTTTAATGGATTTATTTGTCTGTAATAAGTGCAGAGTAAACGTCTCCTATGTTTTTCTGTTAGTTTGATGACGCTCCCTAACGCCTTAGCTGAAGTGAGAGCTTGATCAGCGGTTTCATTATAACCTTTCTGTAAATAAATACGTGTAATCTTAAAATGACCATTAAATAGTTTTGTAGTATGTTGCCTACTTTTATTTGTGTAAGAAATCATAAATAAAGTAGGGGTTAGGTGTTTTTTCAACCATTTATATAGATCGAAATAATCGAATGTCAAACGAATGTTGAATATTAAACTTTACCGCAGTCAGATACTGTCCAGATTGTACTTATCACTATCTTACTAACTTTTTTAGAACAAATCATGTTTATTATCAGTTATGCACGATTTAAAAAACAAATCTGCAATGTACAGGGAAGTTTTAGTGACACGTACTGAAGTGTCTCTCCACATTTCTCCCAATCATTGTAAAAATATTAAGATTTTCTTGTGGTTTTTTTATTATTATTTTTTCATGGTAAAACCCGCATCTCGCTCCGCATCGCAGCTGCGCATGCGTAGCTTGCTTGTCTCAGCATTATGCGCACGTTTTAAAACTCCGCACCCAGACCAGAGCTCATTTAAACATCAAACAGTTTTGTTTTTTGAATGTTATATTCACTGAATCAGTATTGTCATTTTCAAATCTACATCAGTGCAAGTGTTATTAATTCAAAAAGAGCAACAACACAAATATAATATTTAGACGGAGCTCTATAGTCACTAGTGCTATTTTAGAACATGCCCTGCGGGCGACTCACGTGTTGGTGACCCCTGGTTTAGAGAATATAAAATTAAAACAAGAGAGATACACATTATTATAAGAGATTAATGATACATATTAACGGGGAAATTACAAGAAGACCAATGAGTGCACGTAAAGACGAACAGTCTACCAAAGCCAAGAAGGACGCGTCCTTTGTTGATCTTAAAAAAGCAATACCTATGTTTTCTGACTCTTCAGAAGAGAATTTTAGACATAACAATACGGACAGAAAAGCAGCTGACTGGTCTCTTACTGTCACAAAACCAATAGTGTTCATTGGGGACTCAAATTTGAGTCGAATCCCAAAAATAGATTACAAAAATGTACAGGTAGACAGCTTTCCGGGGGCTAATTTCCTCCACATTTCAAAAGTGTTACAAAAACTAAAACCCCAACAGACAGAAATGGCGGTTTTATCATTAGGCATCAATAATCGTGACCAACACCCACGTAAAACAGCTATAAAACAATTGCAAGCTCTATGGAGAGCAGTGTACACGGCATTTCCTTAGGCCACAATCTACACACCACTTATCCAGTTCTGAGACACCATTCCTATTAAAGAACAGCAAAACATCAAGGAAATAAATGATTATATTGAAACCCAGGGGTATCCAATTCCAGAAATAAACAATCTCTTGTTCAAAGTAGAGAAAGATCAAATCCATTGGACCTTCAACAGCGCAATGTCTCTTCGATTATTGGTATCAACAAATAAACTATTAACAATGGTGAAATACCATAATGTAAGATAAACCTATGGAACAAATAGGAATGGATCCTAAAATAAGCAATAATCTTAATATCAACTAAAACCACATCCTCCCTTTCCCACACCCCAAAATAGTTCAGATGGTAATAGCTATGGTCTCCTCCTCAGACATATTTTGACACTCTTGTTTATTGTGATTTGCAACCCCCTCCCACCAAGCCCTAAACTTAACCAAACCCTCCCTAACCCTAAACTTAACCAAGCCCCCCCCCCCCCCCCCCCCCCCCAGCATCCAACTCATTTGAACTCTTCCCCATCCAGTTCTAAATTTAATTAGACTCTCCATAGGTTCACAATAAATCAAATAATTAAATAAAACCTAAATACTCACCTTACTTACCTTTCTAGGGAAAGTGAGTCCACCTGTAAAATAAAAGAACAGCATTAATAACCAAACACAACTCAAATACTCACCTGGGGGGTATTCCAGAAAGCGGGTTTAACAAACTTCAAACTTAACCCTGAACTCCGAGTTGACTTATCTCACTGTCATAGCCGGAGTTTTCGGTTCCAGAAAAGCGGATCAGGGTTAGATTACTCAACTCTGAGTAGATTGAACCCAGCAGAAGCGCGCTCACGGTTAACTATAAACAGGCATTCTCAATGGAGTGGCGATAAATGGATTCATCATGGATGTGAATGAAAGAAAAAGTAGTCTGTAATATTTTAAACCAATAGAACTGTTTATTTTAATGTTTGCGTGTGCAGATCATGAAAATGTTTTAAATGTAAAAGTAATACAGCATCATCCATAAAAAAAAGATGTCGCAAATGGCAAAAAAAAAAAGTTAGTTAAATGTGAGTTAATGCGGGAGTTTAAAGTAAATTAAAAAACTTGTTTAAACATAATTTAACATTTAGCAGAAGGATAGGGCAAAATGTTTAATATGTCGGCTGTAATATTTGTCTCGATTTTACACTCTTTCATTTACTCAATCTAGGTGTAATCCAAGTGGAATCAGATGCACATAGCAGCAGATAAAAATAAAATACAAAAACTGTATGTTCAAGGCTGTTCATTACATGTAAATCATTAGTGTGTGGTGCATAAACTGTGGAATATTAAGAACTGCATTGGTACAGTCTGAACACTTTATATTGGGATCTCTTCAGTGATTGGTGGTTTTGAGCCTCCTGCAATTGTTAGTGATCTAAATGTCCCTAGATCCTGATGAGTATAAATAATGTTCTTTAATACAAAAAAAAAAAAAACATTGTTGAAGGATGATAGAGAAACCATCTCCTCTGTCTCAGTGGGATGATACTGGGAGGCCTATAGAGGTACAGGATATGTTGAACATAGAGCATGGCATTTCATTTGATCTACCATGATAATGTGTGTGACTGTCCTCTAACAGAATGTGATGGGCAGATCCCGAATCAGATGAGGGACCGTCCACCTTCAGAGCTCAGTTTAGAGCAGTAAAAATGTCTTACAAAATATCTGAAATATTTAGACACAAAAAGCTGTTTGATCATAACATGCTATTTTTGCCTCTTTCTTTCAAGTTGGGTGTAAATGATCTATACAAGGTCCATCTGGAGAAACAAATTGCAAAGTGTGATCCTCAGGTGGAGCATATAAAACAGACAAGGCTAGAAATTTAGTTGCTTGAATTTAAGATGGGTGTCTGTGCTGAGGGTGTATAAATATAAATGTTCTTACTAAAGAATAAGGACACGGAAATTAACTCGTTGCATTGTTTTATTTTCAGTGATCATGCACAGAGCCTAACCATTTGTCTTCAATATTTGTGGGTAGCATCACATAAGATCTTGATGGAGAACAGTAAGTTGCAGAACGTGTATTAAATGTTACATTTAAATGTTTTATTTAAAACATTTGTTCATTTTTTAAGATAATGGTCACTACCTGTACGTGGAGGGATGTTCTGTCTGCTGTTCACATAATCTTTTTCATTTTCTGCTGGTGCTTTAATAGGAATGTGGGCTCCATCCATGCAGCCACTAACCCTTGGGAATCCTTAAGATGGTGCAGAGCAATTTTTTTATTACTTTTCAGATTTTATCTTTATTATTATAGACAAACCTGCTATTCTGTGGCATTCATCTTTGATGTTTATTACAGACAAACAAGAATTTCAATGCTAGGCATACTTTTTGGATGGACCAACATACAAAAAACGGAGAGCAATGCATAAAGTATGCAAAGAAGTGAGGGCTGATCCACAAAGCGTAATATTGCAAATGTGTAAAAAATAATACTTGAACAGACCCATAACAGGGCAGTTGCAACATTCATCGATATGTAGTAAAATCATTCTTGCATAATTTTGCAAATACTTTCTTGTGTACAGATAGGGTTTTCATTCATTAATGTGACTGTGTATGTGTATATACAGTGTATCACAAAAGTGAGTACACCCCTCACATTTCTGCAAATATTTTATTATATCTTTTCATGGGACAACACTATAGACATGAAACTTGGATATAAGTTAGAGTAGTCAGTGTACAACTTGTATAGCAGTGTAGATTTACTGTCTTCTGATAATAACTCAACACACAGCCATTAATGTCTAAATTACTGGCAACATAAGTGAGTACACCCCACAGTGAACATGTCCAAATTGTGCCCAAAGTGTCAATATTTTGTGTGACCACCATTATTATCCAGCACTGCCTTAACCCTCCTGGGCATGGAATTCACCAGAGCTGCACAGGTTGCTACTGGAATCCTCTTCCACTCCTCCATGATGACATCACGGAGCTGGTGGATGTTAGACACCTTGAACTGCTCCACCTTCCACTTGAGGATGCGCCACAGGTGCTCAATTGGGTTTAGTCCATCACCTTTACCTTCAGCTTCCTCAGCAAGGCAGTTGTCATCTTGGAGGTTGTGTTTGGGGTCGTTATCCTGTTGGAAAACTGCCATGAGGCCCAGTTTTCGAAGGGAGGGGATCATGCTCTGTTTCAGAATGTCACAGTACATGTTGGAATTCATGTTTCCCTCAATGAACTGCAGCTCCCCAGTGCCAGCAACACTCATGCAGCCCAAGACCATGATGCTACCACCACCATGCTTGACTGTAGGCAAGATACAGTTGTCTTGGTACTTCTCACCAGGGCGCCGCCACACATGCTGGACACCATCTGAGCCAAACAAGTTTATCTTGGTCTCGTCAGACCACAGGGCATTCCAGTAATCCATGTTCTTGGACTGCTTGTCTTCAGCAAACTGTTTGCGGGCTTTCTTGTGCGTCAGCTTCCTTCTGGGATGACGACCATGCAGACCGAGTTGATGCAGTGTGCGGCGTATGGTCTGAGCACTGACAGGCTGACCTCCCACGTCTTCAACCTCTGCAGCAATGCTGGCAGCACTCATGTGTCTATTTTTTAAAGCCAACCCCTGGATATGACGCCGAACACGTGGACTCGACTTCTTTGGTCGACCCTGGCGAAGCCTGTTCCGAGTGGAACCTGTCCTGGAAAACCGCTGTATGACCTTGGCCACCATGCTGTAGCTCAGTTTCAGGGTGTTAGCAATCTTCTTATAGCCCAGGCCATCTTTGTGGAGAGCAACAATTCTATTTCTCACATCCTCAGAGAGTTCTTTGCCATGAGGTGCCATGTTGAATATCCAGTGGCCAGTATGAGAGAATTGTACCCAAAACACCAAATTTAACAGCCCTGCTCCCCATTTACACCTGGGACCTTGACACATGACACCAGGGAGGGACAACGACACATTTGGGCACAATTTGGACATGTTCACTGTGGGGTGTACTCACTTATGTTGCAGCTATTTAGACATTAATGGCTGTGTGTTGAGTTATTTTCAGAAGACAGTAAATCTACACTGCTATACAAGCTGTACACTGACTACTCTAAGTTATATCCAAGTTTCATGTCTATAGTGTTGTCCCATGAAAAGATATAATGAAATATTTGCAGAAATGTGAGGGGTGTACTTACTTTTGTGATACACTGTATGTATATACATATATATATATATATATATATATATTAGGGCTGTCGAAGTTAACGCGATAATAACGCATTAACGCAATCTCAATGTAACGCGATTAAAAAAAATAATGCCGTTAACGCAAATTCTAGTTCATGTTGAGACTTGACTGGTAGAACAAACGTTTTAATGTCGGACTTGCCACCGTTGTTCATTTGCGGTTTGTTAAAATAATATAACTGAGCATCGTAGGGATGCACTTGCATAATAAAGAAATAAATACACGCTATATTCACAAGTTGTCGGGAGCAAAACACTTTATTAACTTATTCTGTTACGGCACTGAATACCGGAGTCAAGCACGCTAGTCCATGAACTATGGAAGCCCCAAAGGGTCAAAACACACTCACTTCGTGTAGAAACGTCCATCAAACCATTGTCACGATACAAGCACAGAAAAGTCTGTTACAATAACTACGCCTTATCCCACCTAAAGCACCGCTGATCTACAATGTTTGCTGATGGAGAAATTCTAACCTACAATCTGACATTTATACGAAGTCAAGGGTCTCTGCTGGATAGTATTACTGCCTAGTATGTGAGTGAATAAAACTCCCTTACAGTTTTCTCTTGTCCCAGCAGTTTTTAACATAAGTACATTTAGCATAAAATGTGTTCACCATTTTAATGGTAACATTTCACTTAAAAAACCTTGTTTTCTATAACATTTACACAGATTTTATTTAATGCGATTAATCGCGATTATATGAAATTCTGAGATTAATCGCGATTAAAAATGTTAATCGTTTGACAGCCCTAATATATATATATATATATATATATATATATATATATATATATATATATATATATATATATATATATATATATATATATATACACACACACACTGTATATATATATACACAGTGTATCACAAAAGTGAGTACACCCCTCACATTTCTGCAAATATTTCATTATATCTTTTCATGGGACAACACTATAGACATGAAACTTGGATATAACTTAGAGTAGTCAGTGTACAGCTTGTATAGCAGTGTAGATTTACTGTCTTCTGAAAATAACTCAACACACAGCCATTAATGTCTAAATAGCTGCAACATAAGTGAGTACACCCCACAGTGAACATGTCCAAATTGTGCCCAAATGTGTCGTTGTCCCTCCCTGGTGTCATGTGTCAAGGTCCCAGGTGTAAATGGGGAGCAGGGCTGTTAAATTTGGTGTTGGGTAGAATTCTCTCATACTGGCCACTGGATATTCAACATGGCCCCTCGTGGCAAAGAACTCTCTGAGGATGTGAGAAATAGAATTGTTGCTCTCCACAAAGATGGCCTGGGCTATAAGAAGATTGCTAACACCCTGAAACTGAGCTACAGCATGGTGGCCAAGGTCATACAGCGGTTTTCCAGGACAGGTTCCACTCGGAACAGGCTTCGCCAGGGTCGACCAAAGAAGTCGAGTCCACGTGTTCGGCGTCATCCAGAGGTTGGCTTTAAAAAATAGACACATGAGTGCTGCCAGCATTGCTGCAGAGGTTGAAGACGTGGGAGGTCAGCCTGTCAGTGCTCAGACCATACGCCGCACACTGCATCCACTCGGTCTGCATGGTCGTCATCCCAGAAGGAAGCTGACGCACAAGAAAGCCCGCAAACAGTTTGCTGAAGACAAGCAGTCCAAGAACATGGATTACTGGAATGCCCTGTGGTCTGACGAGACCAAGATAAACTTGTTTGGCTCAGATGGTGTCCAGCATGTGTGGCGGCGCCCTGGTGAGAAATACCAAGACAACTGTATCTTGCCTACAGTCAAGCATGGTGGTGGTAGCATCATGGTCTTGGGCTGCATGAGTGTTGCTGGCACTGGGGAGCTGCAGTTCATTGAGGGAAACATGAATTCCAACATGTACTGTGACATTCTGAAACAGAGCATGATCCCCTCCCTTCGAAAACTGGGCCTCATGGCAGTTTTCCAACAGGATAACGACCCCAAACACAACCTCCAAGATGACAACTGCCTTGCTGAGGAAGCTGAAGGTAAAGGTGATGGACTAAACCCAATTGAGCACCTGTGGCGCATCCTCAAGTGGAAGGTGGAGGAGTTCAAGGTGTCTAACATCCACCAGCTCCGTGATGTCATCATGGAGGAGTGGAAGAGGATTCCAGTAGCTACCTGTGCAGCTCTGGTGAATTCCATGCCCAGGAGGGTTAAGGCAGTGCTGGATAATAATGGTGGTCACACAAAATATTGACACTTTGGGCACAATTTGGACATGTTCACTGTGGGGTGTACTCACTTATGTTGCAGCTATTTAGACATTAATGGCTGTGTGTTGAGTTATTTTCAGAAGACAGTAAATCTACACTGCTATACAAGCTGTACACTGACTACTCTAAGTTATATCCAAGTTTCATGTCTATAGTGTTGTCCCATGAAAAGATATAATGAAATATTTGCAGAAATGTGAGGGGTGTACTCACTTTTGTGATACACTGTATATCTGTCTATCATTTGGTCAATTTTATATTTTCATTTTTATGGTTGTGAGGTAGGTTAATACTGTTCTTGTGTTGTCTTGTGTAAGGATTTCTTTTATGGTTTCAGGCATTGCCTCAAAAAAAGCAAGTTTCAGCTATCAGCCCACAAGTTCTCTATGGGACTGAGGTCAAGGGATTGGGCTGGCCACTCTATTACCTCAATCTTGTTTGTCTGTAACCAAGATGTTTTGGGTCATTGTCATGTTGAAACACCCATTTTAAGGACATTTCTTCTTCGACATAGGGCAACATGATCTCCTCAAGAAACATCCCCATATCATCATTCTGTACCACCGTGCTTTACTGTCTTCACAGTGAACTCTGGCTTGAATTCAGTGCTCAGGGGTCGTCTGTCATACTGTCTACGGCCACTAGACCCAAAAAGAACAATTTTGCTTTCACCAGTCCACAAAATGTTGAGCCATTTCTCTTTGGACCAGTCAATGTGTTCTTTGGCAAATTGTAACCCATTCAGGAAACGTCATTTTCTTAACAACCGGACTTTGCAAGGAGTTCCTGCTGGTACATTGGCTTCACTTAATCATCTTCTGTACTCACTAGTAACTTCACATGTTCCTTGATCTTTCTGGAGGTGATCATTGGCTGAGCCTTTGCCATTTTGGCTTTTCTTCGATCCTTTCGAACAGTACTGTAGTTCCACGCTTCCTTCCGCATCTTTCAGGTTTTGGTTTTCACTTCAAAGCATTTGAGATCATTTTAGCTGAGCAGCCTATAATTTGCTGCACTTCTCTGTATGTTTTTCCCTCTACAATCAACTTTTTAATCAAAGTACACAGTTCATCAGAACAATGTCTGGAACAACCCATTTTACCCAGTATTTCAGAAGGAAATGTGCTTTGACCAACCTGTGCAACATTTGCCCCCCTCCTACCTTAAATAAAGGCCAAAATTGACACCCGTTCCTCTGCAGAATGAATGACTTCACCAGTTGAACTCCTCACTGCTATTATTTTAAACAACCCCCTTTCAATTAATGCTTCGATTACTCAGAATGAGCGGCATGCATGTGTTAATTGTTGGTTTTGTTTTGTTTTCATTACTCTACTACACTTTCAAGTAAATTTTTTGCTATGTAGAAACAGCATTTCTACTAAAAACAGTGATTTATCAGGTTAATGGTGTTGTACTGCTATTTTTTTGACCACCACTGTACATGATTCCAGGGCTTTAAGGCATGATTGTGAGTCTGTGCATATTAAGATTTTGTGTTTTTGTTTTTCTTCCGCATATTTTAGTGCCATAAGTATGGCATGGGCTTCTGCGCTGTAGATAGAGCTGGGTTGGGGTAATTTTAAGTATTTTAGTACTAATATTAATAGTGGGGACCTGAGATGTCAGGTGAACACACTTTCGCTGCCATGCTGCTCTACTTCAACACATCATGATCATGTTCACATTACCAAGCTAAAGTGACTAACTTCATTTTGTGCCTTAATGTGACGGAGATCAGATTTTTCAGGGATGTGTGGGTATATCAAATACGATCTTTTCCAATCGTATTTGAGTAACTTTCATTTGTGGTCCTAGATCCAGTACATACACTATATTGCCAGAAGTTTTCACTCGTCTGCCTTCACACGCATATGAGCACATATAAACATAGGACAGTGGGAGCCTAGTGGGTAGAGCTTTGGGCTATCAACTAGAAGATTGGTGGTTTGCTGGTCCTTGAGCAAGACCCTTAATCCTGTCTGCTCCAGGGGCGCCGTAAGGTGGCTGACCCTGCGCTCTGACCCCAGCTTCCAATCAATCTAGGATATGTGAAGAAAGAATTTCATTGTACTTTACACCTGTATATGTATATATGACAAATAAACAATATTATTATTATTATTAACTTGAGGTACATCCCGTTCTTAATCCATAGTCTAGTATGATGTCGCCACCCTTTGCAGCTATAACAGCTTTAGCTCTTCTAAGAAGGCTTTCCACAAGGTTTAGGAGCGGGTTTATATGTTTATGTGAATTTCTGACCATTTTTCAGAAGCGGATTGAGAGGTCAGACACTGATGTTGGACGAGAAGGCCTGGCTCACAGTCTCTGCTCTAATTCATTTTAAAGGTGTTCTATCGGGTTGAGGTTAGGACTCTTAGCACCTATGCATGCAGACTGCTTCTACACACATTAGTAAAGGAATGGGTCACTCTTGTGAGCTCAGTGAATTCCATTGTGGTACCGTGATGCCACCTGTGCAACAAGTCCAGTGGTGAAATTTCCTCACTACTATGAGTGAGTTTGGTGTGGAAGAACTTGACGGGTCTGCACAGAGTCCTGACCTCAACCTGATAGAACACCTTTGGGATGAATTAGAGCGGAGACCTTCAGAGAGCGGAAGCCAGGCCTTCTCATCCAACATCAGTGTCTGTCCTCACAAATGTGCTTCTGGAAGAATGGTCAAAAATTCCCATAAACACACTCCTAAACCTTGTGGAAAGCCTTCCCAGAACAGCTGCAAGAGCCGACATCATATTAAACCCTATGGATTGAGAATGGGATGTGTCTCAAGGTTATATGCGTGTGTAGGCCGACGAGTTAATACTTTTGGCAATATAGTGTATCATAGTGTGCATACCTGCTGTTTCAGGGACAGATTTGCTCACATTACAGACAGATATCTTACATTTACACTTTCATTTATTAATTGGACTGTCAAGATAGCCAAATCTGATTTAAGCTAAATAAAAATGGGGACCTGCGGTGAACACACACTTTAGCAGCATATTTGAATGTGCACACCATGTGGTGTTGGGGGAGGGGCAGTAGTGGTGGGGACCTGAGATGTCAGGTGAACACACACATATGGAGCAATCTAGAAGTTCTCTTAAACTATTTACCTTATTTTGCCATGTTTCTTCCGTTCCATTTCTCTGGGTGGATGTTCTGGTTCTGTTTTCCCTCCAGTGAATGGTGAGAGCAGACATGAGGATGTTTAGGTGGATGTTTGAAATGTAGCTCCTTCAACCACAGACGCAGCTCCTCTTCTTTGGAGGATATAAGTTATATGCAGCTCCACTCCTCCTCTTCTTTCAGTTATTGGGACTTTCTAACTGAGCATATTATACTACTTATTCTGAACCTAAATTATCACTGAGGTTTAATCTGTATCAACAGATTCACTGTCGCACCAGAACATTTCAGAACAAAGTAAACAAAGATGCCCCCTTATCATCATTAGAAATAAGGTGGATACAGGCTGTTGAAAGTATTGACCATTGATTACTGTCATGAACAAAAATCTAATTTCTCAAACTGTTTAACCATATTTTGAAAGAGAAGACCCACCTTTGTAATTTGGGAAATGGGCACTGTGATGTGAGATTTTTTTTACATTCTGCTCAGTCAAGCTACTTAGGCCTCAGGCTACACACTTCTAACACTGACCCACCCTTTTTATCGTGCTCCCTTTAAAAAACAACACCTTCAATTTGCATCTTAACATAAACAAAATAGGAGAAAAACTCATATCAACCATTTAAACTACTACATTAGTTACCAACATCTTTAACAAGTTCTTTTAGTCCTCTTCAAAGCTTTTTTTTGCTCTAGCTGACTTTACTGAAGGTCTCTTTATACAGTGGTGCTTGAAAGTTTGTGAACCTTTTAGAGTTTTCTATATTTGTGCATAAATATGACCTAAAACATCATCAGATTTTCTCACGTCCTAAAAGTAGATAAAGAGAACCCAGTTAAACAAAGAGTTTCAGTATCTGGTGTGACCCACCTTTGCAGCAGTAACTGCAACTAAACGTTTCCGGTAACTGTTGATCAGTCCTGCACACCGACTTGGAGGAATTTTAGCCCACTCCTCCGTACAGAACAGCTTCAACTCTGGGATGTTGGTGGGTTTCCTCACATTAACTGCTCGCTTCAGGTCCTTCCACAACATTTCGATTGGATTAAGTTCAGGACTTTGACTTGGCCATTCCAAAACATGAACTTTATTCTTCTTTAACCATTCTTAGTAGATCCTTAAAGACATCTCACAGGACCTAATCCCCTTCATCACACCCATCATCAACAACTCCCTGACATCAGGTGTTGTCCCTACTGCTTTTAAGAAGGCTCAGGTAATTCCCCTTCTTAAGAAACCTACACTAGACACTACAGACATCAACAACTACAGACCTGTCTCACTCCTCTCTTTTCTATCAAAGATTCTTGAATGTGCTGTCTATAACCAACTATCTGCCTTTCTCACTCAGAATGACCTCCACGATCCGTACCAGTCTGGCTTCAAGGCAGCGCATTCTACGGAAACAGCTCTTGTAGCTGCTACTGAGAAGCTTCATGCAGCCAAACTGTCATCTGTCCTTATTCTTCTTGACCTCTCTGCAGCCTTCGACACAGTGAATCACGGCATTCTCCTGTCCACTCTCTCCAACCTTGGAGTAACAGGTTCAGCATGGCAATGGATGGCCTCCTACCTCGAAGGGCGCTCCTACCAAGTGTCATGGAGGGGATCCATAACTCCCCCATGCACTCTCTATGTTTAGTAGAAATAAAACTTAAGACTTAAAAACTAGAAGAAATAACTAAGATAACTAAGGAATTTTAAATATTTACATTTACATTCAAGTGGGAACTACAGCAGCTTTATGCGGATCTAAAGTGCACGATTCAAAGTATAGCAGCAGAAAACTACTCAAATTGGGCATTAATAGCAAGACTGGGAATTGACAGGCCTCAGTTAACAGACCGATAAAGTATTTGATAGTGTAGATTGGAACTTGCTCCTATTTTCTTTCTAAACCGGTGAATATTCTCTTAAGTCGGGAAGCCTCGACCATATGGTAGAGAGCTCCCGGCTTGAGAGAATCTTTAACTAGGCTGGAAAGGCACCGCTCATTTTTGATCCTCTGCTGCCATCTTTTGGAATAGTCATGCCACATCACTTAGTATGATTTCAGGTTTTTCAAGGTGGAAGGAATCAGCGCATATTCCAAAAATACCAAACCTTGGCTACCTTTTCTTGTACCCCCACTGCTGTGAACGCCTACTTACTTTTACTGGGCTCCAATCTTGAATGATAAGTCAGAAGAATGTCAACCGACCTGTTCACATCTTGTTCAATCGATTCAGGTACTTTTCTGTGCACTTTACTGTTCTTTTCCTTTTTTTTTTATTTGTAATTTTTTAACATTCCACACACTGCTAATTGCCTGTGCGTGTGTGTGTGTGCGTGTGTGTGTGTGTGCGTGTGTGTGTGTGTGTGTGTGTGTGTGTGTCTGTGTGTGTGTGTGTGTGTGTCCACGTACTCGGCCCATGAATCTCATTCTGATACAGGGGTTACCACTCGTGTTCTTGAATGATTATTGCATTTTGGTGCTTATCATATGTTTTGTGTGTGTGTGTGTGTGTGTGTTGTGTGTCATAGGTTCCTGGTCTCGTGGATCTGTGGGTCGTGTGCTGCCCACCTTGGCCACGGACGGATCTTCTGCTCCAGGTCTGACTCAGATCATGTCCTGCTGAAATAAATAAATAAAAGGTAGGCAAATAGTTAGACAGACACATGGATTGATGGATGCTTTACTGATCCCCAAGGAAAGACCCTGTAGCACAATACAACACACATCATTGACATTACAAACCAGCAAAAAGGACATGTTTGAGTTTCAACCAATGGGAGTCCAAACATTTGCATACGGCCAATAGGAGAGCAAACATTTGCATACTGCTACCTCCAGCCAATAGGAGAGCAAATATTAGCATACAGCTCATTTGAATGCCACTAATTTCAATGCCACTACTGATTTCAACTCTATACCTAACCCTAACCCTAACCAGATACTCTAACCCTAACCACAATAGAATTTAATCTCAACCATTAGGGTTAGGGTTAGGGTTAGGGTTAGGGGAAAATGACTAATTCATTTTAGGCTAGGGAGTATTTTCCCTTTTTGTGCACTGGCACATTGGTGGGAGCAGACCAAAGTCTACTATAATAAGTATAAAATGATAAAATAATACAAGAATAAAATGAGTCACAAAAGGACACCACTGATTCACCTCTCCGACCTGAACTGTCTTATACTTATACTGATGAGTATCTAGGTTTAAATGAAGCATCTCCAGTTATGAACATAAGCCATGTCTTAGTGGTCGTGGTGGAGGAATAGCCGCAATTTATGATAAAGACATAGGTCTCACTGTAAACTCAACTCCCATAACAAACTCGTTTGAAGTTCTTATCTCTGACATAGCCAATAAATGTTCATCTGATAAAACTAGTATGTTTAAACTGGTTACTGTTTATCGACCCCCTGGTCCTTACTCAGAATTTCTTAACGAATTTGCCGATTTTCTTTCTAAATTAGTTTTATCAACTAAGAAAGCTTTAATTGTTGGTGACTTTAATATCCATTATGAGGATAAATGTAATCCACTCAAAACTGCGTTTGACTCTATTTTAGAATCTTTAGGCATCACCCAAAATGTAACAGGACCCACTCACCGCTGTAAACATACCTTAGATTTAATACTTACTTATGGTATAAACATAGACAACCTGGAAATTGTACCACAGAATGACTTAATCTCTGATCACTCTCTACTAATTTATGAAGTGTCCAATAAGGTACAGCAAACAAATCGTTTTAAATATAAGCGCACTATTACATCTGCAACTGCAGCAGCGTTCATAAACTGCCTACCAGAATTACCAAATATACCAGCATCGGAACCTAAAGAACTAGATCAGGCAACTCAAAACCTAGAGACTGTATTGCACGCAACCTTAGATAACGTAGCCCCACTTAAAACTAAACTGATTAGGGAGAAAAAACAATGACCACACATGCGCACTTAAACAAGCAGCACGGAAATTAGAACGCAAGTGGCGTCACACTACACTGGAAGTGTATAAGATAGCTTGGAAAGATGCTCTAACTGAGTATAAACATGCACTTATAAAAGCTAAATCTTTATATTATTCGTCCCTAATAGAGAAAAATAAAAACAATCCTAGATTCATTTTTGAGACAGTGTCCAAATTAACTAAAAACGCCAATGAAACTGAATCTAATATACCGCCCGACTGTACCAGTGATGATTTTTTAAAATTCTTTAATGACAAGATAGAAAAAAATACGACTTCAGAGTCAGAGTGTGTCACCTGCCAATGTTAAGTATGGACTCACTCTGAGCAGCATTGGTGAGAACAGTGATGATAACAGTAACGAGTTAATCCAACTAAATTCCTTTAATCCAATCTCCCAAAATGAACTAACTGTGTTGATTAAATCATCGAAGTCATCATCGTGTATACTCGATCCTGTTCCAACTCGTTTACTTAAAGATTTACTCCCAGCTATTGTAGAGCCCCTGCTTACATTAATCAATGCATCTCTTAGCCTTGGGTACGTACCTAAACTGTTTAAAAGTGCTGTTATTAAACCCCTGATTAAAAAACCTAATCTTGATCCACATGTTTTATCTAATTATAGGCCAATTTCAAACCTTCCTTTTGTCTCAAAGATATTAGAAAAAGTCGTTTCCAAACAGCTATGTTCTTATTTAAATGAAAATTGTATTCATGAAAAATTTCAATCAGGATATACTAGACCCAACCATATTACCGAAACCGCATTAATTGGAGTAGTTGATGAGTTGTTAATGTCTTCTGATAATGGATGTGTCTCTTTTCTTGTTCTATTAGATCTTAGTGCAGCGTTTGATACGGTCGATCATAACATTTTACTGGAGAGGCTAGAAAATACAGTAGGTGTTAAAGGACTCGCACTCTCTTGGTTTCAATCATATCTGAGTGACCGCTCTCAATTCGTTTATGTAAATAATAAATGCTCGGAAACTACAAAAGTAAAGTATGGTGTTCCACAGGGGTCGGTACTGGGACCGCTATTATTTACACTCTATATGCTTCCACTAGGTGAAATTATTCATAAACATGGCATAAACTTTCACTGCTATGCAGATGACACACAGCTGTATATATCAGCCAAACCAAATGATACTGGCACAATCAGTAAGATAGAAGATTGTGTAAACGACATAAAAAACTGGATGTCGTGTAATTTTCTTTTACTTAATTCAGATAAAACTGAGGTTTTACTTGTTGGCTCTAAAGCTGCAAGAGACAAGTTGTCTAACCTGGTGCTAAACTTAAACACGTTCTCTGTTACTCCCAGCCCAGATGTAAAAAACTTAGGTGTCACAATAGATTCAGATCTTTCCTTTGATACACACGTTAATAATATTACTAGAGTTGCTTTCTATCATTTGCGTAACATTTCTAAAATAAGAAATATACTATCTGTTAATGACGCCGAAAAACTGATCCATGCGTTTATAACTTCTCGGTTAGATTATTGTAATGCTCTTCTAACAGGATGCTCTGGTAGATCCTTAAACAAACTCCAGTTAGTTCAAAATGCAGCAGCTCGAGTGCTAACTAGAACTAAAAAATTTGACCATATTACTCCTGTTCTATCATCTCTACACTGGCTGCCAGTTAAATTTCGCATTGATTACAAAATACTTTTACTAACTTATAAAGCGCTACATGGTCTGTACCACAGTATCTGAGTGAGCTTATTAATTACTACAACCCAGCGCGTCCACTTCGTTCAGATGCAGGGTTACTTATAGTTCCTAGAATTAAAAAGATCACGGCTGGTGGAAGAGCGTTTTCTTACAAAGCTCCACAACTTTGGAATAATCTTCCTGCCTCTGTTCGGGATTCGGACACGTCTCAATGTTTAAGTCTAGACTGAAAACATATTTATTTTCTCAGGCTCTTGATTAGTATAGACAAAGGCGCAGAGCTTGGGGGTTCTTGGTCATAGAAACTTGTGGTGATCAGGGATGTTGGGTTGCTGTCGTCCTGCCTCTCTGTCCGATCACTCAGGTTTGATGACGGTGGGGAGATGGGCGCTGATGTCCTGTGAAAGCCTTCATGACCTTGTTACCTGCTCGCTCTCCCTTTTAGTTATGCTGTAATAATTAGGGCTGCCGGAGTCTAAAATCCTCTGTAAAACTGTTTGTCAACTAGCATTGTACATTATTAACTACATTCTCTGTTGTTTTACCCCAAAGGGCATTCTGATGGAAACCTGTTTACCCGCCGAGGTTAATCAGAATCAGATTTATTGGCCAGGTATGTGGATACACACAAGGAATTTGTTTCCGGCTGATGGTATCTCTCTAGTAATGGTACGATACAGTGTACAAGCAACGTATACATTAAACATTAAACACAAAATCACAAAATTATCCAAACTATAAGATTATATACACACAATATACAGATATGTAATTTAGCAGCATCTGAAATATTTACAAAACAGTAAAGTGCACAACATGTAGGATGAGTACTACAGTGTAGTCAGTTTGGCAGCAGATGAATATTTTTACGCTTACGTGTTATGTATTATTAGTCATTTATTTATTTAGGAGGGAGATGGCCTGTGGGAAGAAACTGCTTTTAAATCTGGTGGTTTTAATGTGGATGGATCTATAGCGCCTGCCGGAGGGGAGGGGTTGAATGAAGTAATGTCCAGGGTGTGAGGAGTCAGTGATAATTTTCTCTGCCCGTTTCTTGGTTCTTGAAGTATACAAGTCCTGGATAGAGGGCAGAGGAGCACCAATGATTTTTTCAGCTGACTTCACCTGTCGCTGCAGTCTGTTCCTTTGTTGTGTTGTGGCTGCACCAAACCAGACTGTGATGGAAGTGCACAGAACTGATTCGATGGCCGCAGTGTAGAATTGTCTTAGCAGCTCCTGTGGCAGTCCCAGCTTTCGCATTTTCCGCAGAAAGAACATTCTCTGTTGGGTTTTCTTGATGGTGGAGTTGATGTTATACTCCCACTTCAGGTCCTGGGAAATGATAGTGCCCAAAAACTTGAAGGACTCCACAGTTGAAACAGGACTGCCTAAGATTGTGAGTGGGAGCCGTGCTGGTGAGTGTTTTCTGAAGTCCACTGTCATCTCTACAGTCTTGAGCATGTTAAGCTCCAGGTTGTTCATACTGCACCAGTGCACCAGCTGGTCGACCTCTCGCCGGTAAGCAGATTCATCTCCGTCGCGAATCAGACCAATGATTGTAGTATCATCTGCAAACTTCAAGAGTTTCACAGATGGGTCACTGGAGATGCAGTCATTGGTGTAGAGTGAAAAGAGCAGTGGTGAGATAACACATCCCTGAGGAGTACCAGTACTGACTGTCCGAGTGTGAGAAGTGACTTCTCCTAGCTTCACCTGCTGTGTTCTGCCTGTCAGGAAGCTGGTAATCCATTGACACATGGCAGGGGGCACAGTGAGCTGAGAGAGTTTGTAGGAGAGAATTCCAGGGTTGACAGTGTTGAAAGCCGAGCTGAAGTCCACAAACAGGATCCTTACATAAGTCCCTGGGCAGTCGAGGTGTTTCAGAACGTAGTGAAGGCCCATGTTGATTGCATCATCCACTGACCTGTTAGCCCTATATGCAAACTGCAGTGGGTCCAGTAGGTGTCCAGTGGTTTCCTTCAGATGGGCTAGCACCAATCGTTCAAATGACTTCATGACTACTGATGTCAATGCTACCGGTCTGTAGTCATTCAGTCCAGTTATGGAGGGTTTCTTGGGGATCGGGATGATGGTGGAGCGTTTGAAACAGGAGGGAACAACAGACAGTTCCAGGGATCTGTTGAAGATACGTGTAAAAATTGGAGCCAGTTGGTCAGCGCAGGCTTTGAGACAGGAGGGAGAGATGTTGTCCGGGCCTGACGATTTCCTGGTCTTTTGTCTCCGGAAGAGCTGGCTGACATCTTTCACACCTATCTCAAGTGTAGCCTGGGTGACTGGGGGGGAAGGTGGTGGTGGTGTTAGAGATGAAATAACAGATGCAGATGAGGTGGGTAGATTGATGGGTGTGAAGTGGTCACTTTCAAACCTACAAAAGTAGTCGTTGAGGTCGTCTGCAAGGTCTTTATTTGCATCTATGGGTGGGGGAGGTTTCCTGTAACTTGTGATTTCTCCAAGGCCTCTCCACACTGTAGCAGGGTCGTTGGCTGAAAAACGTTTTTTCAGCTTTTCAGTGTAGTTTCTTTTAGCCATACTGATCTCCCTGGTTAGTGTGTTTCTTGCCTTGTTGTACAGGGCCCTATCTCCACTCCTGTAGGCGTCCGCCTTGACCCGACGCAGTTGTTTGAGTTTGGGTGTAAACCATGGTTTGTTGTTGCTGTATGTGCAGAAGGTTTTAGTTTGCACACACACCTCTTCACAGAAACTGATGTAAGATGTTACAGTGTCCGTCAGTTCATCCAGGTTTGCAGCTGCAGTTTCAAAAACAGACCAATCCGTGTGTTCAAAACAGTCCTGTAGTTCTAGTTTAGCCTCTCTGGTCCATTTCTTTACTGTTTTAACTACAGGCTTAGACGTTTTAAGTTTTTGCCTGTAATTTGGAATTAAGTAAATTAGACAGTGATCAGAGTTTCCCAGAGGTGCACGTGGAACAGGGCGGTATGCATCCTTAATGATGGTGTAGCAGTGGTCCAGTGTGTTGTTATCCCTGGTGGGACAGTTAATATGCTGTTTATATTTTGGCAGTTCGTGGTTTAGTTTTGCTTTGTTGAAATCCCCCAGAATTATTAACAGTGAGTCCGGATATTTTTGTTCTAATCCCGTTATCTGATCCGCTAGAGTTTGCAGTGCGTCATGCACGTTGGCTTGAGGTGGAATGTAAACACCAGCCAGGATGAATGAAGAGAACTCGCGCGGAGAGTAGAAAGGCTTACAATGAATGAAAAAAGACTCCAAATTTGGACTGCAGTATTTACTTAATTCTGTGACATCAGTACACCAACCTCCATTAATGTAAAAGCAGATTCCTCCACCTTTCGCTTTCCCAGTGAGCTCCGTTACGCGATCCGCGCGATGTATATGAAAGCCCGGCAGTTGCAGTGCGCTGTCCGGTACGGAATCACTCAGCCAGGTTTCAGTGAAGCAAAGTGCTGCGGAGCGTGTAAAGTTTTTGTTTATCCCGTTAAGTAGAAGCATCTCGTCCATTTTGTTAGGCAGAGAGCGGAGGTTCGCGAGATGAATCGATGGGAGCGTGGTGCGAAATCCCCGCTGTCGGAGCTTCACATCTCTGCCGGCGCGCGTCCCTCTCCTGCGTCTCCTCCGTGTTCCCAAAAGAGCCGCTGCTCCACCAACAAGGATCTCCAAAAAACTCACAGAATCAGTAAAAATGGGTGAAAAACCATATGAAGTGAACTGTCTTAAGTTCAGCAGTTCGTCTCTGGTGTAACTGATCGGGTTTGGGTTACAAAAAACACAAACAATAGACAAAAACAAGGAAAGTACTAGAGAGCACTGTGCCGAGGCTGCCACTCGCGGCGCCATCGTATGTAGAAGTTAAGGATTAAAGTCGAGACTGCCGGGACAACGATGCTGCTCCTGTCAGATGTGACGGGTCTGGAGTAATTGCAACGACAAGAAATCACTACAGACTTTATTGAAGACTAGAGCGGATAACAACTCTATTATTATTTAATTGTTTATTTATCTATTTATTACCAGTTATGACTTTTAGATCATTTAATTCTGTGTTTGTATGATTTGTGTAAATCGTGTATTTATTTAAAGTATCCTCCAGGCCACCCAAGAAGGATGGGCCCTGCTGAATCTGGTTCCTCTCAAGGTTTCTTCCTGTAATTTTCAGGGAGTTTTTCCTTGCCACAGTCGCCCTTGGCTTGCTCAACAGGGGTTTTTGTATCTGTTGGTCCTGGATTTTGTAAAGTTGCTTTGAGACAATGTATATTGTAAAAAGCGCTATATAAATAAAGTTGACTTGACTCTTCCCGAGGACATCACACTGATTATGGCGCCCTCAGGTGTCCCTCTTATGTTATAACCTTTTTTCCATTTTTTATTTAGGTTACTATTACGTAGGACCTTCATTTGTTTTGGA
Organism: Trichomycterus rosablanca; assembly: GCF_030014385.1. Taxonomy (NCBI): domain Eukaryota; kingdom Metazoa; phylum Chordata; class Actinopteri; order Siluriformes; family Trichomycteridae; genus Trichomycterus; species Trichomycterus rosablanca. The sequence continues at coordinate 20,371 of NW_026947027.1, read as the reverse complement.
ATTTCCCTCTAGACTATGTCTGGGTTTGCGGTTAGAGTAATTGGTGGTTAGATTGTGATTAAGATTGAGTTTATTAGGGTTATGGTTAAAATTAGGTATATTGAAATTAGAGTAGGGGAGACCGGGTATGGTTGTAACATGGGGAGAGTTGTAACACCACCAATTCCACCAATTACAGATAAGATAGGAGTCATATGATCATTCCAGTGTTTACCCATTTCCTCCCCAATCCCACATGGTGGTTGTCAAGGCTGGAAATAGGCGCATGCAGATTCTATAAAGAAAACACTGATTTTGAGGTAAGAAAGTAAATTTTTCAACCAAGACTATATTTTGTTTAGTACTTATAGTATTGCAGATAAAACCATGTAAATTATATTACATTAAATTGTTGTTTTTCAGTCAAAATGTGATGCATTTTTCCCCTGCTAATTTCAAACCACTATGCTAATATAGCTAGCTAAACAATGGCTAACAGGGGTGGGGTGGGTTGTAACACATCTTTAAAAAGTGTTACAACCATCCCCTTACATACAACTAAGAACACTTTCTTGATTTTAATATCCTTGCAGAATGCCTCGGCAGTGGAAAAGAAAGACTGACAGAGGTGTGCCTGCAAATGTTTTAAAAAAAGCATCTAATGAGGTCACAAAGAAGGGCAAGTCAGTCAGATCAGTTGCGAAGGCACATGGGATATGCCATGTAACACTCAGCAGATACTGCAAATCACTGCAAAAGCTGAGAGACCAGGGGTCCAGTGATCTTCCCAGTGTAGGTTACAGGAGCAGCAACAAAGTTTTCTCTGAGGTGCAGGAGGAAGTGCTGGTTGACTATTTGACTCAGGCAGCAGACCTGTATTATGGACTCACTCCACGTGAGGTAAGCATATGACAGGTTAGTCACTGGAGAGCAGAGAAGAATTGAATACTAGTGTAGGTGTCAGACAAATAGCAGGGCCTGACTGGTTCACATTCTTTATGAAGCGGAACCCCAGCCTGTCAATGAGGAGTCCAGAGGCAACCAGCCTTACTCGGGCCACAAGTTTTAACCGCACAAATGTGGAACGTTTCTTCAACAGCCTTGTACAGGTCATTGAGAGATACAGCTTTGATGGGAGCGATATATGGAATGTAGACGAAACTGGTGTAACAACAGTACAGTCACCAGACCGTGTTGTTGCACGTCGCGGAGTCAAACAGGTGGGTGCGATGACATCAGGTGAGAGAGGTGTGCTCGTATCTGTAGCATGTGCTGTGCAAGCACTGGGAAATACAATTCCTCCCTTCTTCGTATTCCCCCGTAAACGTTACAAGGAATACTTTATTCAGAGTGGGCCAGCAGGGAGTGCCAGAAGCGGTAACGCCTCAGGATGGATGCAAGTGGAAGACTTTCTCTTATTCCTTCTTCACTTTGCAAAACACACAAAGGTCAGCCCAGAGAACAAGGTATTGCTTTTGCTGGATAACCACTGTTCACATATATCTGTGAAAGCTATCGACTTCTGCAAAGAAAGTCATAAACTTCAGCCATTGGATCGCAGTGTCTACGGGCCATTCAAGAAAATGGTGAATACTGCCAGTGATGCCTGGATGAAGATGAATCCTGTCAAGACGATGACGATATATGATATTCCAAGTATTGTGAAGACTGCTCTGCCTGCAGCTGCAACACCCAAAAACATTCAAGCCGGTTTCCAGTCCACAGGTATTTGGCCCTTCAATCCTGACATTTTTGAGGAGTGTGACTATGCACCCTCACAGGTCACTGACCATCCAGACCCTGGTATACCATTGACATCTGAAGCTTTCCAGCCACAGTCTCCACCAACTCACCTGGCAACTGCCTCCTCTCCTCCAACTGACCTGACGACTGCCTCTTCTCCTCAACTGGGTACTTCCTCCTCTTCTTGATGCATTGGTGCATTGTAGTAGAGTGTTCATTAAGCATACATATCATTAAGGAAGTTTGTTCTAGTACACTAATTTACATACACATGCACACAGTCCTGAGCCAAACAGAAAGTGGATTTGATTTATGGTTAGTCACAGAGAGAGAGACATTTTACTGAATTGTTCTTTTATTTCAATCATGCAATTGAAGCATATTGCATGATGTGGCCTCTGTTTTTGTTTCTTTTGTCTAATTGTTACAACTTACCCCAGCATGTGTTACAACCTACCCGGTAGTGGGGTAGGTTGTAACAAAGGAACACCATGTATTTGACATCAACTCACAAGGTCTGTGGTAATCACAGAGAGGTTTGAATTAGCGCCATTTGTAGTAAACATATGTGTGTACTTTGTATAAAAGTTTGTGAACTCTAGCTCAAAAATTCAGTGAGTTACAGGTGCTGAATCAAGGAATCAAGGAGGGTTTATTGTCATTCACATCACATGTGGTACATGAGGTGGAACGAAATTATGACCCAAGGTCCCAGTTACACCCAATAAAATATCTAATATATACAATACAAAAGAATAATCATAGTATGAAAAATATTTACAAATATAAAAAGTAGAAGTAAATGTAGCAATGTAAAAATGTAGAAATGTAAAAATGTAAAAATGTAGAAATGTAGAAATGTAGAAATGTAGCAGCAACATGAACAATAAGAGTGCATTTAACTTATAAGCATGGGTAGTAGAACTGAGTAGCAGCATAATAAAATGACCAAGTGCAAGGTGCAAAGACAGTGTCTTATTGTGCGTAAGTGTAAGGTGTCCAAGTGTACTCTGAAAGTGTCAGTGCAGAGTGTTTGGCGAGGTGGAGTTTGAGAGTCTTACAGCTTCGGGAATGAAGCTGTTTCTCAGTCTTGTTGTTCTACACTTAATGCTCCGCAGCCTCCTGCCTGAGGGGAGCGGGACAAAAAGTGAGTGTGCTGGGTGAGTGGGGTCCTTCATGATGCAGGTGGCCCTTTTCCTGCATCTGGAGGTGTAGATGTCGGTGGTGGTGGGGAGGCTGACTCCGACCGTCCTCTGTGCCGCCTTCACCACTCTCTGCAGAGCTTTCCTGTCTGCAGCCGAGCAGCTTCCATGCCACACATTGATGCTGGAGCACAGGACGCTCTCCACCACACATCTGTAGAAGGAGGTGAGGACTGAGCTCCCGAGTCCGGCTCGCCTCAGCCGCCTGAGGAAGTAGAGCCGCTGATGTGCCTTCTTGACCAGACAGGAAGTGTTGTTGCTGCAGGTGAGGTTGTTACTCAGGTGCACACCTAAGTACCTGTAGCTGGAGACCACTTCCACCTCAGATCCTCCGACCACAAGATCTGCTCCTTCTGAAGTCCACGATCATCTCCTTCGTCTTCTTCGTGTTGATGCAGAGGTTGTTCTTTCTGCACCAGTCCTCCAGGTGTTCCACCTCCTGTCTGTAGTTGGACTCATCATTGTTTGTGATGTTTCCAACCACTGCTGTGTCGTCCGCAAACTTCACAATATGACAGCCCGGATGGAGAGGTGAGCAGTCATATGTGAGCAGTGTGAACAGGAGGGGGCTCAACACGCAGCCCTGAGGGGAGCCAGTGCTGAGGATAGTGGTGGAGGAGGAGATGTCATGGATCTTCACCGACTGCGGCCTGTTGGTCAGGAAGTCCAAGACCCAGTTGCAAAGGGAAATGCTCAGTCCAAGTGAGAAGAGTTTGTTTGTTAGGGTCTGGGGAATCATGGTGTTGAAAGCAGATGTAAAGTCCACAAAGAGCAAACGGACATAAGAATCCTTCTGCTCCAGGTGGGTGAGTGCAGTGTGGACCACAGAAGAAATGGCATCTTCTGTGGAGCGGTTCTGTCTGTATGCGTACTGGTGTGGGTCCACAGTGATGTCGATGGTGGCTTTGATGTGGGTCATAACCAGTCTTTTAAAGCACTTAGTAACTATCGGCGTGAGGGCTATTGGCCGGTAGTCATTCAGACCAGTCACTGTGGAACTCTTGGGGACCGGGATGATGGTGGCGGTCTTCAGGCAGGTGGGAACAGCTGCTTGGATGAGGGAGACGTTGTAAATGTCCGCCAGGACCACGCAGAGCTGATCCGCACATTCCTTTAGCACCCGCCCGTGAATGTTGTCCGGGCCAGCAGCTTTCCGTGTGTTGATCTTTTTAAGAGTCTTCCTCACTTCTGCTGGTGTAATGCTGAGGGGCTTTTCTCCAGGTGGGGGGGTGAGTCTGGTGCTGGGGGGGGTGTCAGGGTCCTCAAAGCGGGCGTAGAATTTGTTGAGGGCTTCGGGCAGGGACGGGTCTTTGGGGCATTGTGCATCACTGGATTTGTAGTCTGTGATGCACTTAATGCCCTTCCACATGCTCCGTGGATCCTGGGAGGAGAAGTGTCCCTGGATTTTCTGAGCATATGCAGCTTTTGCTCTTTTTACCCCTGCAGTCAGCTCTCTTCTAGCCCTCCTGAGCTCTTGTAAATCACCAGACCTGAAGGCAGCATCCCTGGCTTTCAGCAGAGCACGCACCTCTGCATTCACCCAGGGTTTCTGGTTCGGGTAGCAAGTCACAGTCTTGGTGGTGGTGACATCCTCCACACACTTGCTGATGTACCCCAGAACAGAAGATGTGTAGTCCTCCAGATCCAGCTCCCCCTCACACTCAGCAGCCTCCCTGAAGATCTGCCAGTCTGTGCAGCCAAAGCAGTCCTGCAGCACCGCGTCGCCGTCGCTGGGCCACACAGTGATGGTCTTCTGTGTGGGTTTGGAGCGTCGCAGCGGGGGGTGGTATGCAGGGACCATCAGGATGGAGATGTGGTCAGAGAGCCCGAGGTGGGGGCGGAGGACGGCTCTGTATGCATCTCTTATGTTGGTGTAAACACGGTCGAGTGTGTTATTTCCCCGTGTTGGACACATTGCCGAGGTTTTTCCAGCATGTGAACATTCCGTCAGTTTTACGTGGTTAAAGTCCCCCGCTACCACGTAAAACGCCGCCGGATGCTTGTTCTGGAGCGAGCTGATGTTGTCATGGAGCTCCTCCAGCGCGTTGTTAGCATTAGCATCCGGTGCTATGTAAACAGCGGTGACGAACACAGCCGTAAACTCCCGAGGCAGATAGTGTGGCCGACACTTTACCGTCAGTTGTTCTGTCGCCTCAGAGCAGTGGCTGTTTACCAACACGCAGTTTGTGCACCAACCTTTGTTTATGTAGACACATAAACCGCCACCCCGTGCTTTTCCGGACAGCTGATTGCGATCCGCTCGGAAGAGCTGCCGGCCGGCAAGCTGAAAGGCTGAGTCCGGCATGTTGTTGTTTAGCCAGGTTTCCGTGAGACAAATCACAGCGCAGTTCCTCATCTCATCAGAAACACTCATCCTCAGCCGCAGAAGGTCCAGCTTGTTATCCAGAGAGCGGACGTTAGACAGGAACAGAGATGGAATCGGGGGTCGGTTAGCATTAGCCTTTAGCCTGGCTAATACACCGCCGCGCTTCCCCCTCTTCTGACCCCGCTCGCACCGCCTCCTCTTGCCCTTTGTCCGCTGCGCTCTGCTCCCCCACGCCGGTGTCCGGAGGAGTTGTTGTCTGCCGAGCGCAGCTCGAAGATTATTGTCCATAGTTGCTGCCTTTGTGGCCAAACTGTCCTTTATCTTATACAGTTCAGTTCGGCTATAACTCACACACTTGAGATGCGTGGAGTTAGTGTTAGAAACGACGAAAAAGTTACTAAAAACTGGGTTTTCGCTGGGAGCGTGAGAAGCCGCTGCACTACTGCGCACCGCCATCTTTAGGAAGCAAAATGTGTTACAACCATACCCGGTCTCCCCTAATTGGGAATTAGATTGTGATTATGATTAGATTTATTGAGGTTAGGGTTAAAATAATTGGGGACTAGGCTATGGTTAAAATTCAGTTTATTGTGGTTGAGGTTAGTGTAATTAGGAAATTAGGTTGTAGTTAAGATTAGGTTTATTAGGGTTGGGGTTAGAATCCTTGGGGGTTAGGTTATAGTTGAAATTAGGTTTATTTGTGTTTAGGGTTAGAGTGATTAGGGGTTAGGTTAGGGTTAAGATTAAGTTTATTGTGGTTAGGGTTAGAATAATTAGGGGTTAGGTTAGGGTTGAAATTAAGTTTATTATGGTTAGGGTTAGAGTAATTAAGGGTTAGGTTATGGTTAAGATTAGGTTTATTGAGGTTAGGGTTAGAGTAATTTAGGAGTTAAGTTATGGTTAAGATTAGGTTTATTGAAGTTAGGGTTGGAGTAATTGGGGGTTGGGTTGTGGTTATAAATATTTTGAGGTTGGGGTTAGAGTAATTAGGGGTTTGGTTATGGTTAGGATTAAATTTTATTGGCCCTAGGCGTTACGACCTCGGGGTTACTCCAAACGGTTCCTGCGGTCAGTTAAAGCGGAGATGTTGCAGGGATTGCCCTCACACGCCTCCGGGGCACAGTCCCATGCCCCAGACATCATTCCGCTAATCACCACTTTCTCAGACACTTCCCGAACCATCAACACAGTAATTAAAACGTCCTTTCAAAAACTACAACATCACAATCCACAACTCGGAAAATTCAAAGTCATTTCTGCGTACAAGAAAAATAAAAGTTTGAAAGACTTACTTGTGCATTTGAGACTCACAGCAGATCCACGAGGCCCCCAAAGATCGGTGCATTGGCATCAGGTGGCAGTCCTTAATTCAGGTGAGCGGGACTATCTTATAGATAGACACATCACATTGACCACTCGTAATCTCATCTACATGATCACATGTACACACTGTGAAAAGAAATATATTGGAGAAACAAAACACACCATGGAAATCAGATTGAAACAACATCTCTATAACATTCAAAAACAATATGTTCATACTTACCTGGTTTCCCATTTTGCAGCTGTTGGTCATCTACATCTTAAAATAATGGGTCTGGAGAGCTGTGTCCGCTGGTCCAGGTCCCAGAGGAGGAGGAGGGAAGTACACTGGATAGGGGAACTTAGAACCATCCATCCAAATGGATTTAATAATAAAATCTAAAACCTAAAAAAACAGATCAGCTGGTTAGATACCCGCATGCATAATAATACATATACAATGGTCGTGGGGTTAGATATAGATGTAGGTACTTGGTTTAAGTGAATGTAAATATGGGGTCCCATCAAATTAGAAATTGCATTGCTATGGTTTTTCTCATGTGATTGTGATATGCCACTTTGCCTTATCTTTGTGTGTTTTTTCTATTTCAAGCACTTAAAGCAACTCAGCACTTATGCATGTACAGTACATTTTGATGTATGCATATTTCTATATGATGTGGACAACTACAGTGCCTTGCAAAAGTATTCAGCCCCCTTGAACTTTTCAACCTTTTGCCACATTTCAGGCTTTAAACATAAAGATATGAAATTGTAATTTTTTGTGAAGAATCAACAACAAGTGGGACACAATCGTGAAGTGGAACGAAATTTATTGGATATTTTAAACTTTTTTTAGAAATAAAAAACTGAAAAGTGGGGCGTGCAATATTATTCAGCCCCCTTGCGTTAATACTTTGTAGCGCCACCTTTTGCTGCGATTACAGCTGCAAGTCGCTTGGGGTATGTCTCTATCAGTTTTGCACATCGAGATACTGAAATTTTTTTCCCATTCTTCCTTGCAAAACAGTTCGAGCTCAGTGAGGTTGGATGGAGAGCGTTTGTGAACAGCAGTTTTCAGCTCTTTCCACAGATTCTCGATGGGATTCAGGTCTGGACTTTGACTTGGCCATTTTAACACCTGGATAAGTTTATTTGTGAACCATTCCATTGTAGATTTTGCTTTATGTTTTGGATCATTGTCTTGTTGGAAGATAAATCACCGTCCCAGTCTCAGGTCTTTTGCAGACTGCAACAGGTTTTCTTCCAGAATGGTCCTGTATTTGGCTCCATCCATCTTCCCATCAATTTTAACCATCTTCCCTGTCCCTGCTGAAGAAAAGCAGGCCCAAACCATGATGCTGCCACCACCATGTTTGACAGTGGGGATGGTGTGTTCAGGGTGATGAGCTGTGTTGCTTTTATGCCAAACATAACGTTTTGCGTTGTGGCCAAAAAGTTCGATTTTGGTTTCATCTGACCAGAGCACCTTCTTCCACATGTTTGGTGTGTCTCCCAGGTGACTTTTTATAGATATCTTTGAGAAATGGCTTTCTTCTTGCCACTCTTCCATAAAGGCCAGATTTGTGCAGTGTACGACTGATTGTTGTCCTATGGACAGATTCTCCCACCTCAGCTGTAGATCTCTGCAGTTCATTCAGAGTGATCATGGGCCTCTTGGCTGCATCTCTGATCAGTCTTCTCCTTGTTTGAGCTGAAAGTTTAGAGGGACGGCCGGGTCTTGGTAGATTTGCAGTGGTCTGATACTCCCTTCATTTCAATATGATCGCTTGCACAGTGCTCCTTGAGATGTTTAAAGCTTGGGAAATCTTTTTGTATCCAAATTCGGCTTTAAACTTCTCCACAACAGTATCTCGGACCTGCCTGGTGTGTTCCTTGGTCTTCATGATGCTCTCTGCGCTTTAAACAGAACTCTGAGACTATCACAGAGCAGGTGCATTTATACGGAGACTTGATTACACACAGGTGGATTCTATTTATCACCATCAGTCATTTAGGTCAACATTGGATCATTCAGAGATCCTCACTGAACTTCTGGAGTGAGTTTGCTGCACTGAGAGTAAAGGGGCTGAATAATATTGCACGCCCCACTTTTCAGGTTTTTATTTCTAAAAAAAGTTTAAAATATCCAATAAATTTCGTTCCACTTCACAATTGTGTTGCACTTGTTATTGATTCTTCACAAAAAATTACAATTTCATATCTTTATGTTTAAAGCCTGAAATGTGGCAAAAGGTTGAAAAGTTCAAGGGGGCTGAATACTTTTGCAAGGCACTGTATAAGATTTGTTATTATAATGAGGGTTTATTTATGTATTTCCCTATTTATGTATTTATCTATTTATTTATTTATTTATTTATTTATGTATTTATTGACATTGATTGATTTAAACGAATGTGATCATACATGCATCCTACTTACCACTCCCCTGGTGGAAATACAACTCTGGTCACACTCAAGTGGACTTGGGCGATCCTGGAACATACCCACAACAGTCCCTTTGAATAATAATAAAATGTTGTTTCTTTAGGAAGTGGACTTGCGGTGTTACACTTACTTTGGTGTTTTGATCGGGGTTAATATTACTAGCACTTTATCACACTTCATTTAGCACTTACAGGGATTGCTGTGGAGACCTTCAGGTGGTACTCACCGGTTGATTTCACCTGGAAAGAGAAATATATAAAGAGAAGAAAAGAGAAAGTATGCACAATTGTATGGTCACATAAATGAACAATAAAATTGAGAATGTACATGTACTGTATATGTATGCGGATATTGATTCAGTTTTGACAGATGGTTTCCCACCAAACTTCCCTTCCCCCCATCCACCATAGCCTACCCTTTAATAGCCTAACTACAATAAAGCCTATCTTAACCATATCTTACTTTACAGGACTTCAGTCCTAACCTAATCTTGGCTCTATCTTGGCTAAGGGGTTGAATTTCGCTGTTACACCAAAGCAAGTCCCACTAGTTGAACTGATAACAGCCACAGAATCAGCAATCCGCAACAACATCATCTCCGATCTGGAAGCGGAACAGTTGCGGATGAAAGTGTCAGCTTGCCTGAGTAATGCAAAGCCACCGCCATCCAACATCAGCAGAGATGAGAGGTATGCACTTACTACACTTAGTAAAGACAATAACATCATCATACTTCCTGCTGACAAAGGTAGATGTACTGTTCTATTAAACCAGATAGACTATCATGAGAAAGTGATGTTGTTACTCAGTGACACTAACACGTATGAGCTGCTAAAATGAGATCCAGGTAGTAGCTACAAGAAAAATGTGATAGATTGTCTGAAAGTTTTAGAACAGAACAATGCTATTGACAGGGTTTTGTACTACAAATTATATTCGGGGGAGGCTACACCTAGTCTGTGTGGGTTACCTAAGATACACAAACAGGATGTACCTTAACGACCCATTGTTTGTATGATTAACTCTGTGACTTTCTAAGTTTCTAGCATCGATTCTCAACCCGTTGGTAGGTAGCACGGAACACCACATTCAGAACACCATGGATTTTGTGGACAAGGTGAAGGGTGTCATCATTGAGACGGAGGAAACAATGGTCTCGTATGATGTTACATCCCTCTTCACATGCATTCCGGTTGCTGAGGCAGTGGAGGTGGTCCGTAGGAAACTACAAGGCGACCCCACCCGGAGCACGAGGACCACCCTTACCACGGACCAGGTGTGCACACTCCTAGAACTGTGTCTTCAGTCCACCTACTTCTCGTACAGAGGACAGTTCTACAAACAGAAACATGGGTGTGCTATGGGGTCCCCCGTCTCACCTATTGTTGCAAACCTGTATATGGAGGAAGTGGAAAAGAAGGCACTAAGGACCTACTCAGGGACACAACCGAGTCATTGGTTCAGATATGTGGACGACACCTGGGTTAAAATAAAATCAGAGGAAGTACCACATTTCACGGACCACATCAACTCGGTGGACAAACACATCAAGTTCACAAGGGAGGATGCAAGCGACAAAGTTTTAGCCTTCTTAGACTGTGAATTGCTAGTAAAGATGGGGGATGGTTGAAAGTAAATGTTTACCGCAAACCAACACACACGGACCAGTACTTAAGGTTTGACTCCCATCATCCTTTGGAGCACAAACTAGGAGTCATCAGGACGCTGCACCACCGGGCGAACAGCATCCCCACAGACACTACGGCCAAGGATAGAGAGAAATCTCATGTCAAGAAGGCCCTGGGTGAATGTGGTTATCCCAACTGGGCATTCGTAAAAGCGGGAAAAATGCCCAAACACGGCTCCAGTGGATCGAAGGGAGGAGAAGAACAACCGCGGGCTAAGCGCAAACCAGTGGTGATTCTGTATGTGGCGGGAGTATCGGAACAATTAAGACGGATATTCTCCAAACACCGTGTTTCAGTTGCTTTCAAACCCCAGAACACGCTACGCCAGAAATGAGTTCACCCTAAGGACCGGGTTCCTCGACACAAACAGAGTAACATAGTGTTTGCTGTTAGGTGCCGGGAGGATTGTCGGGAACTGTACATCGGGGAAACTAAACAGCCACTGGCGAAACGGATGGCCCAACATAGAAGATCGACCTCTTCTGGCCAGGCAGTTTACACCCACCTGCAAGCCAGCGGCCACTCATTTAATGATGAAGATGTGCAGATCCTTGACAAGGAGGAACGCTAGTTTGAACGTGTAGTCAAAGAGGCCATTTACATGAAGAGGGAACGACCATCTCTTAACCGGGGAGGGGGCCTGAGAGTACATCTCTCACCATCATACAACGCCGTAATTGGAGCTTTACCCCAATCATGTGTGAAAGACACACATGGCCACTGTAATTAATGCTCATTGTGAATTGCATATAGACCTGATCACCAGTTCCATTGTTATGCAATGGGGGGTGATCGGTCGTTATGCAAATCAACTGCATATAAGGTTGGGGTATTCAACACCAGCTCAGACTGAAGAAGTCATTTGGATTGAGTGACGAAACGTATCTCTACAACAAACTTGTGTCCAGATGAACTGATTCAACTTTGTGGATTTTAGGTATAGCGTTCTCTTAATTTAATGAATCAGCACTAAAATCTTGAGGACGAACAAGGTCAAATCCCCAAACCCCACGCCCAAACCTGAGTTCTTGCTGTTTTGATTGTTGTGTTGTTGAAAGGTCCAGATTTAACATTTTTTGGTCTATGAGATTAAATTCTCGATACTTTTGCTCCATTTATGTTTAATGTGTAAATGATGTATTATTATGATCATACACATCCACGACTCTTATTTCTCCAAACATGAGCAGCTGAATTATTACCAACAATTCAATTTTGTTTTGACTGAAGTGATTTTAAATCTGATTTGAAATAAAAACAAAAGTAAATGAATATTTATAATAATATTTTATAGGCACAATGTACATGTAAATGTAGAACTTGTAGTTTAACATCTAAGTACACATTACTAATTACAATAAATATTTTAAATACATAAAACATATATAGTTAAAAAAAATCCATCACCATTAAAGCATTAAATGAATATAATTACTAATGATTACATTAATTATGACACAGTAAAAATCTCTACACCTTAATTCTTTTTAAAAACATCAGTGGCTACACACACACACACACACACACACACACACACACACATACAGTTTGGAAAGACTATCCGGGTCTGGATATATACCTGGGTGTGTGTATCTACCTAAACAGCTTTTAAACTTTATTAAACTTTCATTGTTTTTGATCATTCTAATGTTATTTTGTAATGTAAATTTTCACTTATACGTACATAAAATCTATATAATCAGAACTATCTATTCAGAACCTCCAGAACCATTTTAACAGTGAAGTAATAGTAATTTTTTACACAATCTTGTGAAACACATTTCCATCCAGTTGCTTCCTCCATTTAAGTGTGAATTCGAGAGCAATCCCCTGCTCCATCATTTTCTGCTGGATCTGAGGAACAGAAGATGCTTTATTACTATATAATGCAGGATGAAGTAACTGATGTGCTGGGATTAGTTTATAACTGGTAGAGAAAGTAAATCCAGCAGCAGCAGACGATGATTACACCTCAGCCTGTGGATCAGACCCTGATGGAGACCTGCTGCTTTAAAAAGGAGGAACTGTACCAGCAGAACCTTGTAAAGAAACCCACCTTCTGCAAGATTTCATCCTGTACTGCAGGATCGTTCATGTCCTCATTCGACTGAACCTTTAACCTCAGGACGTGGTCCTTTGTGACTGGTTAAACACACACAGAAACAAATACCAATAAAACTGATATTATACAATTAATTACAATTATTTCTAATATGAGATTGAAAACAATTTTAACTCACCTTCATGACAGTAAAAAGGTTTGATGTCTGAGCACTGAGCATCAGCAGCCTGAAAATTAGATAAATAAGCACATTCCTCATTGAAGAGCAAATTATCAGGCTGTCCAGACTTCCAGAGAATGCTGGCCTTGTTGTTGGTATCTAACCACTTCCAGCTCACTAACCTATACAGGCTCATCCACGTGTATCCAGAGACCAGTCCACTTACAGCTGAGATTTTGGATAAACTTGAAGGCCAGGCCAATGTGGTGTAATGCTGTTCACAGTAACTTAAAGCGTCATTCCAGTTTGAAAGGTTGGATATGTAAAAATAACTTGGGTTGATAATATCTGTCTCTGTACAAAAAAATAAAAAACAATTATGTTTAAGATAATAAAATACATCATTAATCATTTAGTAATATCCTGAAAGTAAATCTTATTCTATTGCTCTATAATTAAACCCCAGTATACATGTACAACATTTTTACTGGTGTAGTTAAGGTTTTATTTAATTCATTTACATCTTTGAATTATTTAATAATTTTATTGTAAGTTTTCTGAAAATCTGTAAGTCAAACATCTACAGACGGCAAATTAGATCATTCATCCAGTGGTGTAAAAACTTATTTAATGTCCTTTAACCCTGTGGCATGTTTCCTAATTCCTAATTAAGATTTATTACAGCTGCTGAGCTCTCTGTGCCCATATAAATTAGCCTTTTTTGGCTGCAATAATTAAAAAACTTGGGTCAGTGGTCGTATTCCAAGCTCAGAAATAAAACTGAAATTGTTATTTAGAGAAAGAAAATTGTCAGCATGTTTAAATGTAATTCAAAAACAGGTCTAACATGAATTAGAACCTGTTGGAGTCACTATCCACAGTCACATGAGCTAATAATTTGATATCAGAGATATTTTTAAGCTGGTTAACTGAAGCAACATAAAATCATTTGAATTATAAAATGAAATTAAAAGCATTTTTAAAAGCTGATAGTATTACATCGTAACAAACCCACTTACCATTAGCGCACACAAAGGGAAATGTGTCTGTACAGGGTCGATTATACCAGTAGCCACTGGGATCTATCACACCGCACTCTTCAATATTTCCGCTGACATTTGTTGGCTGACCAGATCCCCAGTTAGTCATGGCTAGTGAATAATAGAATCCTCTAGCATACCACACCCAGCCTACCTTCTTGTACGCTCCAAACCAAGCGTCAGAACTGAACTGCTGTTTCTGAGCTTCAGTTTGAAGTTTAACTATGTCGGCTCCACTCATGATGGTAGCCAGGTCGGTGTATGTAGCTCGGCAGTAAGTCTTAGCATCATCCCATGTTTTATTCTGCTGGATCAGATAGTACAAACGTTCCACAGAGAGGACAAGGGGAAGAATTCCTGTAAAACAGGTTTAAATAGCAGATCAGATCTGTGGTAAAGTGAAACTGATTGGATTTTAAACTCATGTTTAATACAAAATTCTTTTAATTAAGATATAAATGCTAGCTTTGGTGCATAAACAGGCCAATTTGATTCCCTTTTCCTTCCTCAAAGAAAAGAGAGGCTGATCAGGTTGATTATCATCAAGCACAAGCAGTCTAATGTTCAACATTCACAAAACTTTAGGCTGAGCTGGAGACGTCTGGAGTGATGGTTCCACTCCGCACACTGAACAAAACAGGCCTAAGGAGATCCTCAATACTTGTTTTGGGGCTGCTGTGCTGCCTCTGAAACTGGAATTTGTTATAAGAACAACAAAATCAAATGTTTTTAGAGCATTTCTCACCCAGTGTAAAATGCCAGGTTTCAGTGGAACAAAATGGGTCCTGCAGCAGAATAAAGACCCAAAGCAAAACTACAGAAGAATGATGAGGAGGTAAATAATAGAGCAGTTTAAACTGGCCAACATCAAGTCCTAATCTCAATCCTGTTGAAAATCTTTGGAAAGCTAAAATCTGCTATTGGGAAAAGAAACGCTGCAAACATTCAGGAGCTTGAGAGAACTGCAGTGAATGAAACTACCAACAGAAAGATGGAAGAAGCTCATAGATGCTAAAAAACATTTGGAGGCTTTTTCTTTTACCCTAAAACTACTGCATGAACTGTGACCTTATAATTACTAGTCCATTCATTTAAGCACTGAACTTTCACCGCCCTACATTTTCTACCAGCCTGTGTGGATCCAGGCTACATCACAGGCTTCATCCTGCTACTGATCACAGTCACTGTCATTGTGAGAAATGTAACACACTTACCTGTGAGGCACAGAAGAATAATCAGCATCTGCTTCATCACTGATGTGTTAGTGGACGACTGGAGTCATTCTCCCAACAATTCCAGAAATAAAGTTCAATTTAGCAGGAACAATCACGATCCCATCTATGTGTAACCAAATATATAACCAAATCTATAACCAAACATAAACAAACCAATCAATACTTTCATAAGAACCAAAAAAGTAGAGCCACTGATTACACACATAAAAAGCTTTGATCCTTTACTGCTGCAAATCTCGACGTACTTACAGGGGTTGGACAAAATAACTGAAACACCTGTCATTTTAGTGTGGGCGGTTTCATGGCTAAATTGGACCAGTCTGGTGGCCAATCTTCATTAATTGCACATTGCACCAGTAGAGCAGAGTGTGAAGGTTCAATTAGCAGGGTAAGAGCACAGTTTTGCTCAAAATATTGCAATGCACACAACATTATGGGTGACATACCAGAGTTCAAAAGAGGACAAATTGTTGGTGCACGTCTTGCTGGCGCATCTGTGACCAAGACAGCAAGTCTTTGTGATGTATCAAGAGCCACGGTATCCAGGGTAATGTCAGCATACCACCAAGAAGGACAAACCACATCCAACAGGATTAACTGTGGACGCAAGAGGAAGCTGTCTGAAAGGGATGTTCGGGTGCTAACCCGGATTGTATCCAAAAACCATAAAACCACGGCTGCCCAAATCACGGCAGAATTAAATGTGCACCTCAACTCTCCTGTTTCCACCAGAACTGTCCGTCGGGAGCTCCACAGGGTCGATATACACGGCCGGGCTGCTATAGCCAAACCTTTGGTCACTCGTGCCGATGCCAAACGTCGGTTTCAATGGTGCAAGGAGCGCAAATCTTGGGCTGTGGACAATGTGAAACATGTATTGTTCTCTGATGAGTCCACCTTTACTGTTTTCCCCACATCCGGGAGAGTTACGGTGTGGAGAAGCCCCAAAGAAGCGTACCACCCAGACTGTTGCATGCCCAGAGTGAAGCATGGGGGTGGATCAGTGATGGTTTGGGCTGCCATATCATGGCATTCCCTTGGCCCAATACTTGTGCTAGATGGGCGCGTCACTGCCAAGGACTACCGAACCATTCTGGAGGACCATGTGCATCCAATGGCGGTGCTGTGTATCAGGATGACAATGCACCAATACACACAGCAAGACTGGTGAAAGATTGCTTTGATGAACATGAAAGTGAAGTTGAACATCTCCCATGGCCTGCACAGTCACCAGATCTAAATATTATTGAGCCACTTTGGGGTGTTTTGGAGAAGCGAGTCAGGAACGTTTTCCTCCACCAGCATCACGTAGTGACCTGGCCACTATCCTGCAAGAAGAATGGCTTAAAATCCCTCTGACCACTGTGCAGGACTTGTATATGTCATTTCCAAGACGAATTGACGCTGTATTGGCCGCAAAAGGAGGCCCTACACCATACTAATAAATTATTGTGGTCTAAAACCAGGTGTTTCAGTTATTTTGTCCAACCCCTGTACATGTTCACTGATGAGGCAAAACACACTGATTAATCCCCTCCCAAAAGTGTGCAGGACCATGCCTGATTAGTGCGTGTGAGGGTGAGGGATCTATTAGATTATGGCATTAGACCAAAACACAGCGTCCACATATTTGTGACAGATTTGATGTAGTTCTTTGTGAAATGTCGTCAGGCTCACATTTTTTTCTTTGTGAGAAATGTACTCTCTGTTAATGTTGCACATTCTGACAGCCTCCTGTTTCCATCTTCATGTGAGGTTAATCAAAGCCACTGTTATTAATGGCAGGTACTGACTTCTATTTATGAGTTTAACCCTCCTATTACCTTTGGGGTAAATTTGACCCCATTCAATGTTTAACGTCTTTAAATAAATGATTGACATCATTTTTTTTGCTTCATATTTGATGACGTTTCCTAATTTAATGGGGACAACTGGGTAAATATAAAATTAACAATGTTATGTTTTCAATGTCCTGTACACATGTTGTACGCATCCGTGTTCTTTGGGGTCAATTTGACCCCAGGCTGTTTTAGCTGTATAAAACATATCAACATTTTACACACATTTGTTTTGGTTGTTTAGGAAGATATTGAGGTCACTATGACATGCAATTTTATAATCTTCAAAAAACTTTAAGGCCCTAACCTCACATAACCATAACTGTAGTAGTGCGAGAACCACTAATAGTTCACACAACCTGGGGGAGGGGGAAACATCATCCTCGCAAGATTTTTCATATTTCCCATGCTGTGGGGACAGGAAAATATGGTTTCTGCGAATAGAGACAGATGTTGAGGAGGACCCTGATTATTAGGCATCCTCCTCTGATAACCCTCAGTGTTGACCCTTCTTTTGTCTCTCAACCACACTACCTTCCAAAACTGAAAAGTTATTATGGTCTGTCTCCCCACTGGAATAACAAGGCAGACTTAGTGCTGCTAATGTCAACAAAATGCTTCCAGACCCCACCAGATATGCTGTCAGTCATGTCCAAGACATAAAATCAGCATTTGAGCTCTTCATGACACCATCAATTGAAAAGGATATACTTGAGATGACAAAGTTAGAGGAGAGGCACGTGTATGGGGACAGTTGGAAAGACTTGGATGTGACCCACTTGCAAGCCTACATTGGGTTGCTTATTTTGGCGGGAGTGCACAAGTCAAAAGGCGAAGCAACAGCAAGTCTTTGGGCTGCTGACACTGGAAGGGCAATATTTCCAGCCACCATGTCTCTAAACACATTCTATGTTTTCTCCCGTGTCATACACTTTGATGACAGAGAAACAAGGCAGGGCCGACGAGAGCGTGACAAACTTGCATTAATATGGGATGTATGGGACAAGTGGGTTCAGCGATGACCCTTTCTTTACAATCCAGGCCCCCACGTGACTGTGGATGAATGTCTAGTTGCATTTTGTGGGCTCTGTCCTTTCAGACAATACATGCCCATAATGATGATCTGTTTTACAAATAAAATCCTTCTAAATTTTTGAAATTGTGTGTGTCAAATTGACCCCAAACAGGTTACTATTCCATATAACAGAAATAGTTTTTCATTCCAAATGTTATAGATAACAAAAATATGTCACTCATATAAATCCATTAAAACACCAAAAAGATCTCTACTTCCAATTTTAGGTCAATCAATGAGTTTTGATGGTGATCTGCATATTTCTCCATAGTCGTGCAACAGGTATTCTGGATGTATAAGGGGGTGGGTGGGGGGGTGTTGTTTATTTTTTAAAAGGCTATTTAGGTGGTCAATAAACAAACAAAAAGTATGTGACATAAATTTGGGTAACAATTTAATTATAATCATTTTCTGGAGATTTAAATTGCTGGGGTCAAATTGACCCCAAGCATAAAAGGTGTTAGTAAATTTGAAGGTAATAGGAGGGTTAAATGTGATTGGTTCATTCTGAATAATTAGAGGAGAGTGTGAACATGTATGCAAGCACATTATATTTGTTTACATTAAATGTATTTTCCCCCTTTAAAATGTTTTAGTTTGTTTTGAAGTTGAACAGATTATTGGTCACATTGAAGGTTGAATTAAATCTGAAATTATTCATCTAGGTCAGATTTTTTACATTACAAAAACCTGCCATTGTAACGTGGGTGTAGATTTTCACTGTACCTGTACGCTGTGTTTGAGTAAACTCCTCGCACATCGCCTTACATCCTTACACATTCACACTATAAAAACCTTTATACTGTTCACATTAAATACACTATTTAAAAACCCTCACACCATGTTATTCTTATTCATTAATAATATTTTTAATATAAAATGATCCTAAACATAAAAAAATAAATTACAAATATGAAAAAATAGAAAGTGTTTGTACTTACTAATAAGCAAAAGTATTAGTTCATTTAAAGGAACCTCAAGCTCTTGGTTTATTTAAAACTGATTCACACTGATTAACACTGATGTTTAGCTGCTAAACACAAACCTTCTTTCCTCCGTCTCAGGACAAGATGTTTCTTACAAATTTTAGTCTGATCGCTCAAAACAGATTTGAATTCTGATTTCCATAAGTTCTTACTGTGTAATGGCTGTAGTTAAGGTAACAGACGGGAGGAGCAGAGAGGGAAAATGTCAGTCTAACTCATTAAACAGCTCAAATCACACAGAGTTTCATAATAAATTTCAATTGATTAGATTAAGTCCCAGTCTATCACACTACCACCACCACGTTTCACTTTTAACAGGATGTTTTTATGGTGAAATATGGTTACACAAGAAAGTTTAATATGAATAATTTGCCACAACAAATTTGGAACAAAATGTGTTCCTGATATAAAATAATTGAATGATTGGACCTTAGCGAGCTTTAAAAATCTAAAATTCTTTTAAAACAAACACAAAAGTGAGTAAACATGTAAAACACCTCATTTTTAATTTTAAACTTAAATTCTAGAAAATCGTTCAGGACGGCTTCACACAGCAAAGAGCCTCAAAGAGCATCAAAGAGCAGTAAAGACTCTCCTCCATTTTCACTGAAAAGCTTTTTCATTTCCTGAAGTCACCAAAACAATCTTAAAGAAACAGCTCAAGAAGACAGATGGAACATGAAGGTCATCTCATCACATCTAACACTGTAGATATTCAAAAAAGATCTTCAGGTCATTTCAGATTTGATAAACGTTTATGCATTTTAATGTTTAAACATTTTCAACATCATCTGATGACTTTACAATACAAAGAACAAAAACAAAAGCCTTTTAGTCATGCGGCTTCTTCTCTGATTTGGTTACTCAGTGGACCATTGAAATGTTTGTAGAGCTTTCAGTGAGCACTGAAGAAACCTTCAGCCTTGATGGTAGGAAAGTGCAGCACAGACAGTGACATCATTGTCTTAACCCCAAACATTAAACCTAACCCTTATTAAATTAATCTACACTAAACTACACTACACTTTACCTTAGAAGTGCCTACAAATAAACACCCACCAGAGAACGAAATGAAAGAGAGAAAACAGCTTCTCCAACACTGTACAAGTATCTGCTTCTGTCCTGTTGTCTGGTTTACTCATTTCTACAGAAGGTTCTTCTTAAACTTTAGCGCTGTTGTTTTTTTCCTAAGTTACATTTCACACAGACTCTCCTGGTCACTGAAGAAGAAGCATTCTCCAAACCAACACGTCAAGTCAAATCAAATGTATTTGTATAGCTCCTTTT